>NC_142410.1:2147243-2362243 GCF_059441095.1 Idiotropiscis lumnitzeri
AGACGAAAGCGGTTGAGCAGTTGGAGCTGATGACACAAGTTGGAGTCGGGGGAGCAGATGTTGAGAAATGTGGTTAAGTGCTAACATATACCAGCATGAGGGATGTAACGATTCACTTGAGCCCCGATTTGATTAAATTTTCGATTTTCAGTTTAGATTTTTTTTTTTTTAAATTGCTGCCACGCTTGTCTGTGTGCTTGTGTGGTGCTGCAGCCATCCACAGACGAAATACACATTGATGTTTAGCGCAAGCGTGTAAATGTTTAGTGCATTTTAAATGGAACCAAAAACTCTACACTATGCCGAGTTGCACTATTGATATGAAACAACCAATAAATAATAATTTCCTCATCCCGCATTCCATCAGACACACTTGGTAGACTGTGCGTGCTAACTCAAGCTAGCTTTCAGGCACGACAGTACCCGTCGTAAATGAAATCGAAATCGGGCATCATCTGCTACATGCTTCCTTTTTTAGGTGCACGTTTATCACCGCTGTGCTGCTATGAAAGGGAGGTTCACATCGTATTAAGTAAGTAGTTTGTTTTCAGCACGGACTAGAGAGAACGGCTCTGGTTAACATGGGGATGCGAATCGATTCTTTTATTTTTTTTATATTGTTACATATTTTGAGCAGTTTGTGTCGATATTAAATCAATTTTATATTAATTTTTACATCCCTAACTAGCGCCAATGCTAGCGTCTCATGAGTTGGACCTTGTCACAAAAATGATGCTGTTAAACGCAAAATGGCAAGGGAAAGAAACTCTTTGTCATTCCTTTTTTTCTTTAAAAACACCAGATAAAAAAGCAAGTCACAAAAGTGATTAACATAGCGCCTTATAACTTTGAGGAAACATAGTTTGCCAACAGCCCGAAAAAATCAGCAAACCCTAATGCAAAAGCTGTCTTAGAGCTGTGAAATACGACAGAAATGTGACACAGATCTCTAGTGGGGCCCCCAACAACTAAAAGAGCTTTGCAATTCTGCAACAGTTGGGAGAGTAAAGGGCTTGAAACAATTATTCTTACTTCATACGGGTTGGCTGCAGTTGACACCCACAGAGAAAACAGAAACACTACCAGGCCGGGGGAATTATGAACAGGTTTGTACAGATTTTTTTATGTCCAGTCTCTTTAATGTGTGTGAGCGTGCACACACATGTATGTCTTTGGCAGTCATTCAGACATCTGCTGTGAAGGTCAAATTTCACTTTGTATGGAACCAAACAATGCAGTTAAGAGCACACTACGCCCTGACTTCATTTGTTGCACTCGGGGACGTACACACAAGTGAAATTACAAACTTGTGTATGATTATACACGCACAAGCCAACTGCAACATGAAGCAAGGTTAAGCACACATGTAGAAAGACAATTATAACATGCTATCAAGCGGACAAATATTGTATTTTTTCCAAAAGAGCATTTGTTGACATATGTTGTCACAGAAACACATGAAACGGTTACCTGCACATTCCATAAATAAATACAAGCTTGCAAATACATCAAGTAAACTCCCCTGACTGACGTGTAGCGAAGGAACCTTGCACTATATTGGCGTGAAAAAAGATCACGTTACATGTCTGCTCTAACTGGCCTTCCTCGAGCCCCACGAATGTTTCATAAGACAACATGTGCAGCACTGCAAAGACATCAGATCATGTTCGAGTAGAATACGTGCACACTTCAAAATTCGTATTTTCCATTGGAATGAACTTCCACTCCTCAGAATGGAAGAGTCTTTTTAAAAATATGCATGTAACATCCCCAAAACGTTATTAATAGTCGTATTATTATTGTTAACTGCATATCATAAATTATCTAGTCGTGTGAATGTGAGTGTGAATGACTATGTGTGACTTGCGTAACTTAAGTCAACTGAGAGGCAGGTACCTGCAACCCTAATAAGGACAAACATGGAAAATATTATATTGTACATCTACAAGACTGCAGTATATAAATAAGGACCTAATTGAAACACAAAACGCAATAATATAATAATAATGAAGTGACAATAAGTTTGAAAAGGTTTGTCTATAGTAATAACAATGTTGTTATATGTTATTACAAAATATAATGAATGACGTTTTTCCCCAGAAGAGGGAGAGTTCTTCATTCCACATGTTGTGTAAAGTTGTTAGTACAATACAATACATTGCAACTTTATTTATGTAGATGAGAGAGAGGAACGTGACTGACCACTACTGAGGTAACTGCACTTAATGTAGGACGCAACAACTGAAGCCCAATGTAAACAAGCCTGTGAAAAACACATGCCCATTTTTTTTCAGATTTTTTTTTTATTTTTACATAAATAAGATTTCTGCATTACAGACACCCCAATAAAAAAAAATACAAAATTTGATGTGTTTTTCACTGGTCAGCAATGATATGCAGTTTTCTAACAGCCGTCCGTTACCCATTAGGATCAATGAACGGTTCGAATCTCTCGTCCTTTCTCTCACATTACTTCACTTGAGTGTCGTCTCTCGTTGAAGGGCCGAAAAAAAAAGGAATAAAAAGGAGAACTGGCTGCTGACCACCAAAGTTGTTCTAATATTAAACATTTGTCATGCCTGATGTGTTGTTTTGCTTATTCACATGTTCAAGCATAACCAATAATGTAAAATTTTTAACTGCTGTGGGCCTAATGGTTTAAAACAGCTGTATTGCTTCCTTATTTACGTATCAGAGCACTCCGGCTTAAAAACTGTCAAACAAATCACGCAAGTGTCTTGCTGTGGGAACCACTGATGGGACGAACCAAAAGTCACAACAAAGCACTCTCACTGGCTGTAGCGTCAACAGAAACGTTGAGACTTTACACGCCACCAAATCCACAAACACATCTAGGACAAACACAATAAGTGACGCAACACGTTCACCAAAGTCACTCTATGCTCAGAGCACATTAGCAATTAGTTTTGGCAAAATGTAGACCCACAGCTAGCAAATATAAGCATACAAGTTCCGACGTTCAGCCTTTTGTCTCCAGAGTGTGTAGAAAAGGTGTGTTATCAAAAAAAGAAATGGTTACGTCTTATACACCACTACACTCATAGCGCTCCAGAAATCACATGACTGATCCTGGTGTGTATTCCTTTATGCAGCAATGCAGATAGAATAGTAGCGGCGGCAGGCGACGGATTTAGAATGGAGAGCAGCAGTAAAAATTAGCGGTCATCAGTAGCGATAGACCAATATGCTTTTTTCAGGGTCGATACCAATTATTAGTAGTCATGAGGCAGATAACCGATATTCATTTGATGAAAAAGGGGTTAAAATGGTGTCTAAATTTTGAAAAATAAAAAATCCAAAACTTGACTTAGGTTAAATGCCTTTTAAGCACATTTTCAAACTTGCCGGCAAACCTGATGTTGCCATTGCAACATGTGATATAACGGACCAATCAGGAGAGCGAGTGCGCACGTCGAATTTCGCGCTGACGTGTGCGCGGTATGTGTTGCAGCACAACGCGTCGGTCACATGATGCAAAGCGATAGTTGTCGACCGTGCTGATGCGGGAGTACACTGAGGCCTTAAGAGTTTATGTCAGTACAACAGAAACGTATGGTTTTAGCATAAAATTTGTATTTATCAGTACAGCACAGTTGAAATACAATGCAAATTTAATATTTTATTTATTGCCAATTTTGTTAAAGTTGATGACTATCAGTATTTTCTAATTAAAAAAATGCATCCAACAAATCCCTGTGGAATGATGCTTTTACTTTTTCTTAAAAAAAATAAATAAATAAGGCTTAGTTTTCGCTCAACTCAGAAATATTGCAATCGTATCGTGATCGAGATAACTGGTAAAATTATTGAGATATGAAACGCCATTCACAAATCCCGTGATACACATACCGTACCTATTGTGTGTGTGTATAATTGAGGGACACTCCTAACAGCAGTTTTCCCCTAAAGGCGTGTCATGTTTGATTTGTTATTTTGCTTATTTTCTTTTGAGTTGCTCTTGCTCCAAAACATCACGATTGAAGTCAATATAATGCAACTTGACTCGTTATAAAGCAGGACAAACCGTGGAAAGATACAGCAGGATACTGGAAACACTGGCTGCTACTGCCAAGTTAATCCTCAAATACGACTACATAAATATTGGAAACGACCAAGGATTTAAAATCCATAGTTTGTTTCTTCTAAGGTCATATTTAATTCTGTTTATTAATGTAATAATTTATACAGCAATATGCTTAATCAGAAAACCTAGACAAAAATAATTATGGTGAAAAGCCAATTGGTCCTTCCCATGTAATAAAGTTCACGCGTCTACTCTTTTTTACTCGCGCAGACTCACTGACGTCACATGCCACCCCACCAGGCCCATCGTCTTAAAGGCACATACCTGTACGGAACCACTAAAACGTAATGGGTTTTCCTCCGCTCAGTTCAGCGTCCTGTCGGTGGGCTATCCAGCACGCCACATCCTTGCTTGGATGCCCATTGTTCAGAAAAAGTTGACCAAGCTAACATTATCGCCTCAAGCTAATAGGAAGGCCAGGAAAACATCATTCACTGCCATTGACGGATACAGACGTCAAAAGGTGCATTTATTATACCTGACCTGGAAGGGAATAAGTTAAGTACAAACCTATCTGCTTAAATAAAAACAGTGTCAAACATTAGTTAACAGAACCAAAACCTGCAAGTCGGCTTACTTCACAGAAAATTTCAAGAGAGATACTATTTCTTTGTTCTAATCTACTACCTCTCTTTTCTCTTGCATGCTTTTGAAACATTGTCACAGAAAACAGAACAAAGACAGTCTTAATTAATCCTTCTCTCGTCGTCTTTTCCAATGCAGCAGATTTAAGCTCAAAGCAGTATAATGCACAAACCAGGTCAACTGAGGTGCCAAATTGTACAGCCTTTGAGGGCATTCCAATATGAAGGTCCCGGTGTGAGAGAAACCTTTGTTCATCCAATGTTAATAAGGGCAAATGATCAACACAAAAATAAGGGATATTTAAGGATAACTCGTTCATAACTGCAAAAGACAGATAACTGTATCTGTTGAGACACAGCCAGAGTAAGCACTGAAATGAGTCCTTAACTATTTGTAACAAGAGTTAGCTTGTTTAATTGGGGATAGCATTCCAGCCGAGACTTGTCAAATACCAAGCCAACTCATGGTTTCAGCAACATGAGCTTCTGAGAGCCACTGTACACAGCAATTTTCGGCATTCCAAGCACTGAATATGAGGCCGATTTAGTTTATCCCAACTGTTTTTTTTATTTTATTAAATTAATACTTCATTTCACAATGAATTATGCTCAAAATGTACGGGTCACGGGTCAGCATTTTGCTAGACAATCTAAATAAGAAGAAATGTAAACATTAAAACTGTTATTCCTTTGAATATTTTTCACCATTTTTGTAAATGTGTTTTGCTTTCGGGTGTGTGAAGCACATTGAGTCACCTTGCTTTGGTGATTTTCACACACAATTAGGATCTAGAAACGGGGCACAAGCGTGATTTCATAAGAGGTCATGCATTTATTAATTGTTGGTTCATCTTTGCATCCAGAGGTTATATATAAAAAAAATAGGGCTGTCAAGTGATTAAATTTTTTAACTAATTAATCTAAAAAAATATCCATGATTAATTGCGATTAATCACATTTTTCAACTACTATTGTTTGTTTAGCTTGTAACAGGTATTTGCTTGAATACATATCTTGGAATTAATGCAAAATTACCAAAGATAAAGTCTATTTAATTCAAAGACTGTTCTAATAGTTTTGTTTGATTCTTGAATATGATCTTTACAAGTATTTTTCTGAGAAACATTTCTCAAAACTGCCCACAAGCACCACACTGCAGCAGTGTTGCTTTGCAAGGCCCAGAGGTAACCTGAGCACAGTAATTTGTTCTGAGATGATGTTCTAAAAATGTACAGCTAATATGGGACCATATTTACAAAGTATGCAACTTATTTTTTAGGAAAATCAAACTCAGTTAACTGAATTAAAATATTTGACTGAGTTAAAAACAACTCCAGAGTTAATGCTTGACAGCGCTAATAAAAAATAAAATTATCACTGCTTTAACATCGGTCGTAATAGTATAGTTCAAGTTTACGTAAAGACATGTTTATATAGTAGGAATAAAGCAAGAATAATGAAAAAAGTTTACCTTGCTCATTGGTATTCAGGTGGTTTCAGATCTAAAGTCGACACACACAAAGTAACCTCAAGGCACTGTACCACTAAGGTGGTTGGTAACCCAAAGTGCCTCAAACAAAAACAAAGGAAAACGAAGATCTCCTGTATTTACTACTCAGCATGTGGCTGTCTGCCAAACCAGCGACTAGGAGTCACAAGCCAGTGTACTGTATTACGAGTCCCAGTCGCATGCCAAGAAAAATGGTGAGGGTTGATCCAGAAGGGCATTCAGCATAAAATTTGGTCTAAAGCAAAGATGCTAATCACAAATTCGACTTCTACGCCTGATCAGTTGGGATCGGTGTTACCAACAGAGAAGACGGGTCTACATTTTGTGTGTGCAAGAGTCCAGATGGAAGAAGCGCTGGAGGAGTTTTCATGCTGCTACATTGGAATAGAAGGATGAATGAAGCAGGGGGTGATTCTGAAAGAAGAATGTTCTCGAGGTGAAACAAGAGTCAGACGGTGATGATTGTAAAGGTTGAAATTGTGTGGTGATAAATGTCAGTCGTTATGCCCCACAGGGGTGATGTGATCTGCAGGGGAAGAGGTTCTCAAGTAAGTTGGATCAGAGAAAGTAGAGACAGACCAATATGTCTTCTTTTTTCAAGGCCGATACGATACCATTATTAGTCGTCAAGGAGGCCAATAACTGATATTTGGAGACGATATTTGTTTGCAGTGAAAAGGAAAATGTTTGTAAATATTTTAAATAATACTAACACCAGAACTGACGTTTAACTGCCTTGAATCATATTTATTACACATTCACTGCCAGTGACGGATATAGAAGCCAAAAAGTACCGTATTTTCCGGACCATAGGGCGCACTTTAAAGTCCCAAATCTTCCCCAAAACAATCGAGGCGCCTTGTAAAGCGACGCGCCCATTATATGGACCGAGCATCACTCTCGACCTTCAACCCTTTTACTCATTGGGCTGTTCGGAGTGCATGTTAGCACACCCTGCTGGTCAAAGTCTGAGTCATCTATGCTTCGAATTGACTGTGACTAATACATTATGTGACTATTGTGTTTGGGTGATGGTGTAGGAGAAAGCTGGACAAAAGGGCAGCTGTCCACAAAGTTGTAGTCTGTCTTATCATTTATGTTATTGCAAGCAAGAAACGTCCCAGGTTTAGACAACAGACTGCAAAAAGCCCAAAGCACAACATGCACATCTCTCTAAACAGCCATGTAATTGGCTGAGTCTGAGTGGCTCCCAAGAAGCCATTGCTGTAATTGGCTAAGGCTGATTGGCTCCCAAGAACCCATTGCTATAATCTTTTTGTGTTATTTTTATTTCTTTTGGGTATATAGATGGCATGAGAGATACATGTTTTGTGTTAATCTTATTTCTTTGTTTCATTGTTTGCTTGTATGCTGAGTTTTTTTGGTTTTGATTGGAAACCGTGACTCTAAGGAGTGTGGTGACCAGTGAAGTCCCTCCCCTGACGTTGTCTAGTAGACATATTGCCATGACACCTCTTATTGGTTAGAGTCAGTGGTATTGGCAGTGATTCCTTATAGTTTAAGGACATCTGTCATTGACTTGGGGTGATAACTCTGGCAGTGATCCCTTAAGGGATTGAATCCTGGTGAGCTGGCTACAGCTGCTACAGCTAGCGCGAGCTGATCTAGCGCGAGCTGAGGTAGTGCGAGCTCGCGCCTTGTAATGCGGTGCGCCTAGTATATGCATTAATTATGGAAATAGCACCCTCAACTGGTGTTGCGCCCTTTGATGTACCATAAAAATACGGGTCATTCGTTTTACCTGGGATGGCAGTGAATGAGTTTCACAACTCAGCTCACAGGTATCATCAGCAGCCTGTCCTAAAAACTTCAATGAAAACTTCAACAAATGAATAGTTCATTAAACCTTTATCCCGTAAACAAAGCTCTCCAAATATAAGTGTCAATAGGGGTGAGCGATACAGTAAAAATATTGTATCACAATTTTTTACAAATGAAATTACGATCATGATTTTATCACAATTCTTTTCGGACATCGTTTTTTTAAGACTAATTTGCAAATTTTTTACCATTTGCAACATATCTAAAATATATATATAAAACCCTAAAATTAAAAAAATTTACTTTCTGGACAGGTTTTAATTTAAATTAAATGTCCAGTAAACGTAAACATAAAAGCTAACATAACGTCGCCATTAAAATACTGCTCATAATCCGGGTCTAGTACTTTGAAAAGTCTTCAAAGCCCCCCTTTTCTTTCTGTTGTTTTAATAAGAATGTCTTTAACAAAGTAATAAGCCACGGCCTCAGTTACTTCTTTCCACCACTTGCTTGTTTTTTCACATGGAGTGTCCTTGTTAAATGACTGTTACTGTGAGTTGTGTTGGCTTGGCACTGGCAACTGCCTTCGCCTGCCATGTGTTTGATCTCCGTTTGGCTGGACTGTCACCATCGTGTTTTGGGTGCTCTCTCCACAAGCGATTACGTAACAGGTTCGCCGTATCGCCATCCGAAGGCGAAGACGTCCGAAGGGAGTCTGTGCAAACTATGCAAATAACTGGCTTATGCCTTGTTCTCCGGGGCAAAGCCAAACCAAATCCACACTGTGGATGTGGAGTTTCTTTTCGGGACCAGCTCTGTTCCGTGGTAACTTTCCACCACTGATTCCAGCCACACCGACAAACAGGGAGAAGGGAACGTCACATAGAGTGCATTGAGCGTGCTGTGATTGTCTGGTCAGCGGCTCTGAGCTGCTATAGAGCTAAACTGTATAGAATGCGGCCTTTAGACGATCTAACAATCTTTTGGCTTTATGTAGTCGTCAAGACGTTAAAACCCTAAACGATCTAATATCGTCATGTCGCTCACCACTAAATGTTAATAGTGTTTCAATTAGCATTGAGTTGAAACAAAAACAAGTGGAGAGAGTTCCTCGGCTCAGCAGCATCTCTTAGAACGTTAAGAGAAACTGATGAAAAAAAATTATGATATTTCCATGAGGTTGAGGTTTACCCAATTTTAAGACCTTGTCACAGCCTGCAGGTGTTTTAAAAAAAAAAGGCTGATGGCGATATGCGTCAAAATGCTGATAATAGGCCCATCCGATAATCGGTCAATCCCGATTATAAAGGTGATATACAAGACCGACTATAATCTATGGCGAATCTGTAACCTGAGAGACAGCATGGTGTAATGTGCATGATGACTATGAAGGTGAGACAAAGAAAGAGAGAGAAGTCAGAGCTCAGGATCAAATGGTGTTGGTTATAAAGGATGAATGTTGTGAGGACTTAAAGCAGTAGTTAGGGAGTCAAGTAGAAAGTAGAAAGTATATTCTTGGCAGAAACACAGAAAAAGGTTACGTTCAGATTCAGGCAAATGGGACACAAATCAGATTTTTTTGCCCATATACGACCTGTATCAGATTATTTTAATGACAGCCTGTATGGTTCAATTCAGATTTTTTCAATCCGACTCAGATCACTTTTTTATGTGGTCCTTGATCAGATAAGTGTCAGATTTTTTGCAATGCAACCTCAGTCCAAACAGACGGATCGTATGTATCTGACTCACCATTCTGTGCAGCGTTGTGGGAATAACAACAGTCATTGTGGACGATGAAGAGGAAAACAAGTCAATATCAATAAATAAATTAGTAATCAGGAAATAAATTAATAAATATTTTGCTGACTTAAAGTGCAAAAGAACAGTGCTACCCAAGTAAGTAAACGCTATGCCGTAAAACACTTATGTTGTCGTTTTTCGAGACATATTTGGTTCTCACAACAGACAGATCAAGATCGCAATTAATGTGAAGGATTACACACAAAAATCGGATTTCACCCACCAAAAAAATCGGAATTGAGCACGACGACCTGCAGCCTGAACGTAGCGTAAAACAGGACTTAGTGGTGGAGTGAAGAGATTCAGTAAAGTACAAAAAAAAAAAAAACATGAACAAAGACGTATGGGATAGTGAGGAACTGAAGACAACTGACAGGAGTTGAATTGAAGAGAGATGAGTAAAAGGCCAAATACAAAGTATAAGATTGTCTAGGCAGATTTTTCAGCGGGTTAGGCTGATTAAAGAGAGATAGAAATGTATTGAGAAGTGAAAAACGGGTGGCGAGTGCTTTGTGAAGTTCAATAAAAATTATACAGTACAGTTTAATACTGTAGTAATGAAGTTGATTCTGATGCAGTAGCACGTTTCTCAAGCCCCAGTTGTTCCACGACTCTGCTTGTGAACCAAATTGTTTGCGAACTGAAGTAATTTTTCATTTAAAAATGAATGGAAACTGAATTAGGTGGAACGGTGGACGACCAGATAGTTCGATGGCCTCACAGGTCAGAGGTCCAAGGTTCGATTCCGGCTCCTCCCACATTCCAAAAACATACATGGTAGGTTGATTGGACACCCAGAATTCCCCCTAGGTGTTTGTGAGCGCGGATGTTTATTCGTCTTTGTTTACACTCCGATTGGGTGGCAACCAGTCCAGGGTGTACCCCTCCAACTGCCCAAAGACAACTGGGATAGGCTCCAGCAAGCCCGCAACTCTCGTGAGGAGAAGTGGGTCATATAATGGATGGATGGATCGAAACTAAATTAACCCCTTCTAGCCCCAGAACCAAATCGCCTGCAGATTGCTCAGAGAAAGCCCTCTAATAATAAACATTAATTGGTTAATTGATTACTTGATTGATTGAATGATTGATTCAAAGTTAGCCAGTAGTAAATAGGAGTGACGTCATGCATCACGTCATCTATGATCCCTCATATTGGTAAGAAATATCTTATTTTACAATCTGATCTGGTAACAGTTATGCTTCAAACACCATGCGAGGAAAGAGAATAAAACTGCAGCTCCTGTACTCGTCAAGCCAATGTAATGGGAGCTATCGGGTATTACGGATGGGGAAGAAGAATCAGAATCAGAATCAGAATAAGAAATCCCTTTATTGTCATTGTACTTAAGTGTGCAACGAGATTAGAGAGCTCCCCTCTCCAGTGCAATACAACAATAATTCAGATAAATATATCAATTAGATAAAAAAGAGAATAGTTAGTGCAATGGAAAATAATACTGAATAGGATATATAAAAACACATCACGTTGCTGTTCTGCAAGGTAAGGGTGGTTGTGTGTGTGTGTATGTGAGAGTTTAGAATGGAGATGGCTCTTGGAAAGAAACTGTTTCTCAGTCTATTGGTCCTTGATTTGATGCACCTGTAGCGCCTGCCAGAGGGCATCAGGTCGAACAGGTGTGAGTTTGGGTGAATATTGAGAGCCCTGCTGAGGCACCGGGCGGTGTAGATGTCCGACAGTGAGGGGAGAGGGCAGCCAATAATCCTTTGCGCTGTTTTGACCGTCCTCTGGAGCCTCACTCTGTCCGCCTCAGTGCAGCCGCTGTACCAGGTGGAGACACAGTACGTCAGCAGGCTCTCGATGGACGAGTGGTAGAAGGCCAGCAGCAGCTTCCTGTCCAGGTTGAATTTCCTGAGGACTCTCAGGAAGTGCAGACGCTGGTGGACCTTCTTTACCACTGCTGTGGTGTTGTGTGTCCAAGAAAGGTCATCGGAGATCTGCACTCCCAGGAACTTGAACGTGTGGACCCTCTCCACACACATGCCTTCGATGCAGAGGGGGGGCGGCACCATCTTGTTCCTCCTGAAGTCGATGACGATCTCCTTTGTTTTTGCAATGTTGAGTTGCAGTCTGTTGTCCTCGCACCAAGCCGTCAGTCTCTGGACCTCCTCTCTGTAGGCTGTCTCGTCACCTTCCGAGATCAGACCGACCACTGTCGTGTCGTCAGCAAACTTGACGATGGTGTTGTTACCGTGGGCCGGGCTGCAGTCGTAGGTGTAGAGGGCGTATAGGAGAGGGCTCAGCACGCATCCTTGAGGGGAACCGGTGCTCAGCGTACGGGTGGAGGACGTGTAGGGGCCGAGCAATACAGTCTGGGGTCTGTTGGTCAGAAAGTCCTTAATCCAGATGCGTGTGAGGGCAGGGAGGCCGAGAATGTCCAGTTTGGCGACGAGGATGTCCGGGATGATTGTGTTGAATGCCGAGCTGTAGTCCACAAAGAGCATCCTTGCATAGCTCTGCTGTTGTTCCAGGTGGCCCAGCACAACATGCAGAGCAGTGTCGATGGCGTCCTCAGTGGATCTGTTAGCCCGGTATGCAAACTGGGGTCACACTGCTGTCTCGCACATAGCGTTTTCCCAGGATTTGTAATCCCAGATCGTCGATTTTATGGACCACGGATCTGGCGTTGGTGAGGGAGAGACTCGGCAGTGGTTGCCTGTGGGGCTGCCGTCGCAGCCGTAGCAAGACACCGGACCTGCAGGCCCGCTTCTGCTTCCTCTCTCTGCGTCGCCGTCGCCGCCTCCCGGTCCCGATGACAAGCCACGGTGAGCCGGGCGGCCTCGCCAGTTCGTCAGGAATTTTGCAATCATAGCAGAATTCCTCTGTGATGGTTATTTCGCATTGATATCCAATGTCCACGATGTCCTGGCGGGTATATTGATGCTGTGCCTCAGTTGGTGCCAATAAGACCAAGCAAACACAAATAAAAAGAGCTGTATAAAGTTGAGTTGAGTACAAAATAAATCAATATTTCTTGTAAATAAGCCCAAATTAAATCACACTAAGTCCAGTTAAAAATAATCAAATCACACAAATGCTTGAATACTGTATCTCCAAACGTCTGTAATTGTGTTCTCTCGGCTCTGCTCTATTGTGCTGTAATCCAGCAGCAAGGGGGTTAAATTGTGTGCAGTGGGTGAACTCAAAGGAACTGGCCTTCACGTGGCTAAGTCGCTGTTGCTATGGGAGAGAGGCCAGACAGAGCAGAAAGAACTCCCTCTCTCTCTCACTCTGTGTCACTCTCTAACGATCCAATTTTCTCTCGTTCGCTTACCCGCTGTACCGCAATCCTAAAAAAAAGCTATAGATAAAACTAAACAACACTTTCTCTGTAACTCTGTTCAAATAATATTTATTTTCTTACATCAGCTCTCCAAGACATCAATCGAGCCACATTGTATTGCTCCCCAATTCCAGCACCATCTTCGCGTTTCTACTCTATGTGTATTTTCATCTTAAACATTACCAAACAAGTCAATGAGTTGCTTATGCAAAAGGCCAGGCGGATACTGACAGTGTATTTGATTATAATAATGTATCGACAACCTCACAATCTGGATTGGGTACATGTAAAAATGAGGCGAAACAAGTATTTAATCAAACATTAAGATATATAAAACAGTGAGAGATGTTTTTTTGTTTTTTTTTTGCATAGTCATGCTCAGTTTGATTAGTACTTGTTTTAGAAGCCATAGAACAGTTTACTTTTTCATTCACAACTTTGTTTTGGCAGTGTACTTTTGTTTACACTGTCGACTAAGATAAGTTTAGAAATAACCAGGTAAGCACTGAAATAAGAATTACGAGCTGAAAACTAAAAATTAGGACGCAAGTGCCAAAAACCCAAACACCAAAACAAATAAAACTGTACTTTAAAAAAATAATAATAATAATATCCTAATCCTCAGTTTATGTAATGTCTTTGTTTTAGTTTGACTAAACATACTTAGCAGAGTTTCTGTACCAAGTTTGTGGGGCAGTATTTTATTCTGAAATTACTTGATTCCAGTGGCTCATGGTTCCAACATTTAACCAACTCTGCGTCTAAGGTTTGTAGTAATTAGGCTGCTATTTTCTCAAATGCATTTGCCCACATAAACAAAATTGGAAAATATTTCGTATTCTTCATGCTATGCATTAGACGTAATACATATGCAACATATCAACAGCATATACAGTTTGGAGTCACTCCTCTGTTAATTTTCTCCGCTCCTTGATTTTTGGAAGGAGTTAACACATAAATAGAAGAACGGGGACCTAGGACAGGGGTGTCAAAAGGGGAGGATTGGTAACAAATAAATGGCAATCTGTCAGTGTTGTTAAAGGTGAACAAAATGGGCTAGAAACAGGAAGTTGGCCCTTCTCCGGCCACATAAAATGAGGTCGCGGGCCAGATCTTTCCCCCGGGCCTTCAGTTTGACACCTGTAACCTAGGAAGTTACAATTACAGAAGAGATGGCCCCCTGTACACGACATCATATTTACTTCCTAAATATGATCTTGTTCTTGTCTTCACTGACACATTTCGTTCACATTAGAAGTCACATTTGTTTTTGTGATGTGAACAACTGGAGTTACCAAAACATCCCAATTGGGCACCGTGCCCTGTATGCAGTGTGAACATAGCGTAAGTGTGAGCCAGCTACCGTTGTGAAGGAATTTTGGCTCTGAGCTCATTTCCCCGTGACAAGACACCACCTTCACTTAGCTCAGTGCATGTTTATGTCATCGCAACATTCAGTTTTGACTGTGTTGTTTCAGGGACAAAAGTCTTTCAGACCGAAATTGAAAATGCACTTTTGGGCAAATTTTAGCTGAAGATTTTCGATGGGTGAAATTTAAGATTAAGGGCAACCAGTAAATTAAATAACAGGTCGGGCCAGACATTATGGAGAGAATAGGACAACATAAGCCATGAATAGTAAAAGGCAACTTCAAAAGAAAAAAGTAAATGAGAGAGCTAAAAAAAAAAAAGCTTATACCATTGTAGACTGCAACAGGTATATTTTGAAATGTAATTTATTTGACGACAAACATACCTCGCAGTGAAATATTTTACAGAGTCAACTCGTGTCAGAGAGCATGTCAGACAGATATGTCACAAAAACAGGTGAGGTAACATTGCACTAACCTTGACTCTCAGACCAGATAAGAACACGTTTAGCTGACACACTGGTGGATTGCTTCACAAGAGTTGCTTTCACAAATCCAAACGAAAACAATCAATTTCAGTTTAGAAAAGGGCAGTCTTTTTTCGAGAAACATCCAAAAATGATTTGACAAATGTTTCCTCACATCCATTGAGGTAAAGAAGGGTTAAACTTACATGTTAAAAATGTTTTTTAAGGAGGCTGTCAGTTCCAAACCACTTGTGGCAACATACATGCTTCTGTCACCAGACACTGACGTTAGAAAGTAATAATACGAACAAATGCTCCATTTCTTAAAGAGATGCAAACTAGAAAACTATTGTGTGCTCCAAAGAGTGGCAAGTTTGTTTGTAACAAATACTAGCAACACTAGTAACCCACTTCTGACAGCTTGTGTTGTGTCCCGGCCAATAAGTTCAATAACAGATGAGAAAAACATCGCAGGGAACTGAAAAACAACAATTAACTCAAAACAGAGCAGACCAAAGAACTCTTGTCAACATTCCTTGTTAGAAATGGTCATTAAATGGAGCTGGTCGGGTATAGAATTAATGACTTGTGGGCATATTCTCCCATTGGCGCTTCCGTCAATTCATTTTCGGGAGTTTCTTGCACACTTCCAAGACGAAGTGATTCTCCCATGTAGGCTTCGAACACAACCAACATGCATAACCTGGAAGTATGTACACAGCCATCAAAGAGGCACAATTCGGTGATGTCCAGATGAGCATTCCATTGAGATTCATTTTGAAAATATTGCAGACTTTGTAAAATTAACTCGCTTCTTGGATCGGGACATTATTACCATGGCTCGTCTACCGGCTACTTTGAAGGACCGTACGTTTTTGCATTCACTTTTACATGAATCCAATAAAAGCAATTTTATTAGAATATCGTGCTCACAACATCAAGTGTAAGAGACAGTGCAAATTGAGTTGATCAAGTTGCCATTACGCACTGCCCTCCCACAAAAAAACTAAAAATTTTGGCTCATTATTACGATGACTGCATAATCGGTGCTTTAGCTGCAAGTCCCAGTAATGTGGAAATCTCACCAAAATATGATAACAGAAAATAATTTTGAAGCACTGAGTTGGTGTTAAGAAAAAACAAGGCTGAGGCGGTAAATTGTGGTTTTGAGAAGTAAATTTGCGAAGTAAAACTGTCATTTACTTACATCGTGCTTTTCAAAGTATTCTAGCATGTTCAAAAAACACAACGTTCGTTTAGTTATTGCCTTTTTTACTGTTACAACACGGCTACCGTGAGCCGTAACCAACACCAATTCCGAGCAACCTGTTCTGTCATTATTACACTGATCTCTCCTTCTCTCACATCCCTCCCGTCCACTTCGTTAAAGTATTTTTAATATTGTGTGAATGAAAGTATCGGGTGGATGGAAGGTTTAACATTAGAATTGTAAAGGTTTAACATTACTATTCCAGATTTGCGTCTTTTCCTATGCCGCGGGAGTTTCGGTCACTTCCGTTGTAGCTTTTGCAATAGCACTGTACTTCAATGTTGTTCTGTTGTGGTTTTTCAGTCGTTTCCGACTGTAACCCATGTTTTAGTCTGAGCCAAAACGTGGGTTACATGAGGTTCAGTGTTGGTGTGTGGCGGAGATTGCAACTGTTGTGACCTTTCTCGACCACTGCAGTAAACACAAAATAAAAACACTCTTCTTTTAGAAAGGCTGAGCTAAGGTCATGGGGGAAATATTGAGGATACAATATCAAATATTTCAACTTCCTATTCATTTATACAGCATTCATGTTCTGGCTTGTTTTATAACTGGAAATACTGGAGTAGAAATAGCAAAAGTACATTATAGCAAGTACTTGGCAAAGACGTTTTCTAAGCAAACACTACACGTGCATTCACACCAACTACTTGTCCTCACTGGGAAAACTGCACTCCATTCTTGCTTGATGACACTTTTCTGTCAAACAATAACACTCTAATCCATCCATCCATACATACATCCATAGGGAGCCTATCCCAGATGACTTTGGGCATCCGCTTTGGGCCAGTTTATAATTGTTTATTTTCAGTCTCAAAAACTGATGTTGTTAAATAAAGGAATACTTATTTTCCAATTTCAAGTCAATTTCCAGGACAATTATTTTCTTTACGGCTTCTGTGCTTCAAAGCGTATCACCGCTGATGTGCACTGCATAAACTCACAACATGGCTGAGAACAGAGGGGAAGTATTTTCCACAAGAAGAACCCTTTCACCATTCATTTGGAATTGGTCCAGGTTTGCAGCATCAGACAATTAGCAAAGTTCCAAAGTGTGTTTAGAGGGAGGGTTTGTCCTGCGTATAAACTTTGGAGGGGGCTGCTTCTGCCAAATTCCCGGCCACCTCTACTCCAAGAAGCTCTGACATGACAAAAAGCGCTATCTGACCAGTAGCACTTTTAGCTTCATGTTCACATTGTTTCATGTGACACAAAAGGCGCCCGCTGGAAGGCAATCACAGAGTCACTGCACATTGCCCAATTGAGAGGGTTGACATTGTAACATTTAACAGGCCATGCCTAAAACCTGATGTCTGTGAACAGACTTATTTCCTTGCCCTAAATACGTAAAAAAAAAAAAAAAAAACCCGGCA
The DNA here is from genome assembly GCF_059441095.1 of Idiotropiscis lumnitzeri. Lineage (NCBI taxonomy): Eukaryota > Metazoa > Chordata > Actinopteri > Syngnathiformes > Syngnathidae > Idiotropiscis > Idiotropiscis lumnitzeri. Next base: position 2,164,813 of record NC_142410.1, read on the forward strand.
CCACACATTATGGCTGAACGATGTATCGTGTTGGGACCGAAATCGCAATCTCAGACAACGCGATTTCAAGATCGTCAAAGCTGCGGTTTGTGCCACACATTCACGAAGCAGGTCACGCAGTCCTAATTAAAAAAAAAAAAGTTTCGCGCTATCCATAGTCCCGAAAGTAATTTCTTGCGCCGCTGCTTTAATGCTAGGCGCTAGGGCTGGGTGATAAACCGAAAATTTACCGTTACCGAAATGTATTACTATGACCGAAATCATTTTGCCCATGTCGGTAAATTCGGTGTTTAAAAAAAAAGAAAAGCCTTTTCTGTTTGCGGCAATGTTCATGCCCCTTTAAGACAGCTACAGCGCCTCTAGCCACGTGACTCCACCCGCCTGATCGAGAAAGAAAACACACGTCGCTGTCGTAGTTGGCGATTCAAATCCAGAAGCTTTTTCACCACCCACAACACAACCATGCTGTGCTGAAAGTTCAAAGTGAGAAGCAAGGTTCGACAAGTGACAACAGCCCATTAACGGAGGCGACACCAAACGAGAGAACATCTCAGAGGTGGACGCGATAGCCTAGCACATGGCTAAAGATTTAGCTCCTCTAGTTCCAGTGGCGCGCACAGGATTTAAACGCTTCATGAAAGCCGTATTTCCCGATATGGACTGCATCGGGCCGGGAGCTTAGACATGTCAAGCATTTTGCATCTACATCCGACTTGTGGTAGGGTCGCAACATGTATCCCTGATTGAGCCTGACTGTGCATTACATAGATGACAAGTGGCGACTGCGCACCAGAGTACTCGAGACGGCACATTTTCCCCGATGATGCACACTTGTTTATTTGGCTTGCATTGATATTTTCTTTCATTTTATTTAGCATTTTTTTAATTTGGCATTATTTACATCATGACAGCATCTTGGCGCAATCTATTTGCAGAAAAAGATTTTGCAAGAGGTACCCTTTTTCTTTGTGGCATTGTTCATGTCATGCAAAGCAAGCTATTTGGAATGTTTATACAAATGATTTTTCTACTTTTATTTTTCATTGATAGTAATGTGTACCAGTTGGTCAATAAAAAAAACAGTCAATATGAATTTCCTGCATTTATTTTGATTTTAGTCCACGGAGGGAGTTTATCGTGCATTTATCGTTATCGAGGTAAAATTGCTCAATTTCTCGCGATATGGATTTGAGGTCATATCGCCCAGTCCTACTAGGCGCCAACCTATCTTGCGCCACAGCAGTATGGGCTTTATTTGAACTATATTCAAGTCTATGCGCAGCAACAGCAACGAGCTGCATGATGGCAAATGAACGGCCCCACTAACAAGTAGCGTTTCAAAACTTGGAGACGAACGAGGGGTTGCTAAATGTGATAATCGTTTAAGTGAAAAGGAGCATCGGGAAGGACCCAAAATCAGTGCTTAGGTGTACAGTCGACCATAGAGCTGACCTTAGGGCGGAGAGCCTTCAGATATGACCAGAAATAGTGTATTTTAACCAATATGTATCTAGATATAAAATAAGATACCGGCTATATTAGCAATTTTAGCAGATGCTCTCATACCCGAACACGGAAACGGCTGACGTCCTCATGATTAGGAGGTTCGATGTCAAACGTATAAAATAATTATCATCGCATCAATAATATTTGCACCACACCGTACTCAGTTTTGAGAGCTACACAATAGGCCTCCAAATTATATATTTTAATCAATTTAGCTTTGCTAAGGGACAATAATAAATTTATTGAGATTTATTCTGATTTAATCTTATGTACAAAGAAAATGTACATTCGTACAAAAAGTAAAACATTTTGGAGTTAAAAAAAAACGTTTTCATATACACAATTAAACATAAATACAAAATATACTTGACAGAAAGTAGTTTTTAAAAACTTGGGAAAAAAACTTGCCCCCTCATAAAACCTTTTTAGAGTCTGCATTATAACAGTAATAGCTTTTATTGTTGTTAAAGGTATAAATCCATGTTCATGGTTGTAAATGTCACTGTACATTTCAAGAAAATTGCAAATTAAATCGAAATCGCAATATGTCTGAAAAATCGCAATACAATTTTTTCCTAGTCATTCAGCCCTGATAGCGATGATAAAGGAGTCTGCCAAAGTCTCTTCTGAGCAGTGTCCAAAATGGTGACCAATACCAAAAAATGAAATAACACGTGGAAAAACAAAGGAAAGAGCAACAAGCCTCATTTACTAATATTGATGGCCGTGCACCAGCAATCTGCAAACTGAGGAGGTTGTACATTAGAGTAAGAAAAAAATTAAAGTCAGAACATTCTGATGACTCAGATTTGGGCGTAAAATGTGTGCATATGCGTTTGTGGATGAGGCCCAAAGTAAAACAAGCACCACTTTGGGGGTTGACGAGTGCTTTAAGTTGCCTGACATTAAAGCATTTGGTTTAGAATTATTTTCTTTTATCATCTCTCAAAAAGCAGTTATATGGTTTATGGAAAACATGCGGCAATTCTACAAAGCAAATTTCAGAGCTGCAGTGTGATGAAAACACAAAGTGTAAAGCACAGTATACCAACAGCTGTTCGCTAGAAGGCTGTAATGTATTCCCAGGGTTATACTGTGAACCTATAGGAGACTTTATGGCTGCCGTATGTACTGCAATGGAGCGCTATGTGCCAGTGTGTGTGTGTGTGTGTGTGCGTGTGTCAGAAGGAGAGCTCGAAAAAGATGGGGGAGGGTGCATCCAGCAAGTAGCCTAAGCAAGCAAGCAATACAGTCCATCCTGGCTTCAGATTACATTAGGTTTCCTTCTGCACCAAAAAACAAACCACTAACTCTGTGTATCCACTGACAATGGGAGCCTAACACCTAAGAACTGCAGTTCAACCAAACTAACTAAAACTAAATTAACAACTGATTTATTTTAGGGCTGTCAAAATTAAAGTGTTAACTTGAGATTCATTTAAAAAAAATTCACACAATTAAATATTTTAACTCAGTAAACTCAGTTTTATTTACTTCCAAAAATAATTTGCATACTTTGCAAGGCCAAATTCAAATATTAGGTGGACATCTTTAGCACATCATCTCAGAACAAAACAGCAGGGTGCTCAAGTTACCACCGGGCCTTGCAAACCAACACTCCTGGAGTTTGGTGCTTGTGGGGAGAACGAAATGTACTGTGGAAGTTTGGAGAATTGCTTCTAAGAATAATGCCTGACCGACTCCGTTTAGAACATATTCATCGATCAAAGAAAGCTATTAGAACAGTCTTTGATTTAAAATACACTTTATATTTGGTTAAGAGCTTCACAAAAAATAGTAGTGAAAAAATGTGATTAAGCACAATAAATTACGGATTTTTGGTGAAAAAATTTAATCTCTTGACAGCACTAATTAGTTGTAACTGGATACTATATTAGAACACCAACAAGTGTTCAATGCACAAATTACACTTGATATGGGAACTCCAAAACATGGCAATTTGGTTATGGCAAACAATTTCCCAATTAGCCAGGTTGGATGACTGTATGAATGTAACTGAATGATCAAACAGAATTAAATATTTCCATATAAACATCTCATTCGGAATAAAAAGGCAGAATCTGAATAAAACGTCATTCAGATTCACATACTTTTCTTTTAGCCAATCCAAACAAACGTCATATAAACAGTTTAAACATTGTGGTCTGTGGGACAAAGAGGTAAACATGAAGTTAAATTCCTTCCTACCTACTTTAACAGTCATGTTCACGTTCCCATTTTCATCTAATCGCTAGCAGGTGTCTCTGTTTTCGTTATACCGTCATCCCAAAGGGTCCAATTCCTGATGGCCACCATGGCGTATGCAAGATTTGCGCCCAATGTGTTTAACCTACGTGATGATGTGATGTTTCATTCAGCCCTTTGCTCTTAACTGACAGGCAGATATATTTTTTTGCCTCAGTGGCATGTATTTGTTCTTCAAACAATGCTGCTATTCACAAGCAAACACACGCTCATATGCGGCGTGGAAATATCTTGCTTTCCACACTGCTGCACTGCAACTCCCTGCATGGGTGCTCTATGTGGAAGGTTCGCTTCTAGTCGCAGGCTGTCATTTTCTGCTGATTAGCCATAAAGTGAACGTAGGGCCACAGCTATGAAAGCAAAGTAGAAGTGGAGCCACTGTACACACGCAAACATACAAAGGAGACTGTTATTGAAAACAAAGCATCCTCTAGGCAACGGCCCAGACAATCGTCTCTTTCCATTCACTGTTAAACAAGACCATTATGGCAGTTATGTAACAGGGGGAGGTTGAGACGTTAGCATTTCTGTTTTTCTGATTCGTTTAAATGAGTGATGACTACTTATACAATATAATTGTTTAAATTACTTTTGCATGATTGAAATAGGAAATCAACCTCCAAACTAGCATTTGTTTTTTCTGTAGTCAATTTACATAGCAACAATACACGACAAATGCTAAGGCAAGGTATTTGTATAGAACCACCCTATGACTGTAGCTTGTGAGAAATAGACTAAAGGCCTCCTTATACTCCCGTGTCAGAATGGTTGACAACTGTCGCTTTGCATCAAATGACTGGCGCAATGTGCTGCGCATCCCTGCAACACATGCCGCCAACACATCAGAATATGTTGCAGCGCGAACGTCGACGCGCGTATTCTCTCTCCTGATTGGTCCGTTATGTCACAAGGTGCAAAGATGACATTGGGTTTCTCTGCAAGTTCCATCATTTCAAACAAAGAAAACATGGACCAAGTAGACAAGTGACTGTGCAAGGAGGTGCGTAGATATATTCATCTATATGGTGCCAGCTCCAGCTTTTATAAAGATTGCTGACAAGATGGCAGCCAACTCTGGTGTGACATTTCCGCAGGCTGGGAATTGTTGGCCTGCCAGCGAGGGTCAAAGGTTTTGAGAGACATATTTGCCGTAGCGACACCCCCCGACTTGGAGTGAAACTGCAGCACATTTTTAAAACAACGCATGTGGGTGCGCGAGATTATGAAGGCAGTTGACGCGTGACGTCGCAGTGACATACGCACGGACATCGGACGCAGAAGTATTTAGAAGCCTTAAGACCTGATACTCCACCTTGGTACACTTCAATTGCGTACTCCGGGTGATGGGAACGAGTGTGTAGGGTCTCCCAATTCTCCAAAGTGCTCTGTCACCTTACCAATTAATTGGAGATTTGACCAAACTAATGAAAAATGGCGTCGGTGGAATTCCTGTGGCCAAATAATTCTTCTAAAGCGTAAGTATCAAATACCATAAATTTTATAAGTTGTACAAATGTAATTTCTTAATTTCTGACTTTTTAATTCACCTACGTATTTTGTCTTCGTGTAGTGACCATACTTAGTAACCTTCTGTGCAAGCGTCATAGGTCGTGCATGGTTGCGATAGATTGGAAGCCTGAGCCCCGACATTTTACTTTATGACTGAATTACTGCAATTTTAATATAATTTTAAGCAGCAAAATTGACAAATCAACAGCCGGTGCCTCCATGTTTGATAACATAGAGCCAAAAGAGTGTGGGTATTGGTACAGGACTTAATGGTCCAAGTACATGATAAGCATGTGATATGACCATGTAGCTTACACAGTGAATAGCAAGTTGAGTTGGAAGTATTGGTGGAGACGGATATGAGGAAAAAAACTATACACTACTTGCGTTGAACTCAAAAGCCATGGAGAAGGTGGGACCAGATTACTTGCAACACAACAGACCAAGCAGTATACCAAGTATCCTTTCAAGGCTTTCTTGTGATTAAGGATTAACATGTGAATGATGTAAAGATTAACTTGTCCTGGATAGACGGGGCTGAATGATTTTCTAATTGCAAGTTTTCCAGCAGATATTGCGATTTTGAGTCACGATTTTCTTCAAATCAAGCTTCAGTGCAGTATTCACTATGTGCGGTAACATTTAAAAACATGATCGAAAATGACATCAAAATATGAAAAGTTTCTATAGTTATAGTAATCTAATGCAAGGGCACGAAAGACTCTGTGAGAGGGAAGCAGTCCTTTTCAAGGTTTTTAAATTGTTTCATGCTGAATGTAAAAAAACATATTTTAATAGCCAAAAATGTTATAACTATTGCGCTAATGTTGGTTCATGTATATCGATCATGCAAGATATTATGTAAAGACAGCTTTTCTTTCCTTTGAGACTAACTGCTTCAAACAAACTGAGGACTGAGCCATTTTTCCTAAAACGTTCAGAGCAATGGTACACTGTACAAGAGAAATTAAATATATAATATAATATATCAGAAAATGCAACAGATTTATTGAAACAACTTTTTCTAAGAGTATTAAAAAGCTAACAGTTATTTCTGTTTCTGTTCATACATAAATAATAATAATAATAATAAATACAATAAATAAATAGTGTTTGTAATTAGGCGCTACTAAAGTACTGTCGCAATAAAAACACATCACTCACATACCAAAGGGATTGTGTACTCTTGTCTAGCTCTGTAACACGACATCACTGACATTCATTCATTCAAGTGGCAATAAACTCAGAATAGTACATCTAGTCTACAGTAGTTTATGTCCGCATAAAAATACACTGCTCAATCTAAAACATGCACAACTAAATTTATGTGCTAGATCAAGCCTATCTGACCAGAGAACCTTGACAAAGGTCTGACAGCTTGTCTTGACACACTTCTTCCAATCTAATCTCCAATCCCTCTGCACTGTATTTACTAAGCTAGTTAAGCCTCTTGCTAATGAGACGTTGCCCCATTGTATGGAATTAAACCAGCATACTACTGCGTCTAAATCACATCACACGCAGGAACCGATTCTACTTGGGAATTAGGTGGCTGTTGTATGATACAAACAAATGAACATACTGTACGTGAAAAGGCTAAGAGAATGGGCCATGGCTGGGAGAGAATACAGATGCAAACTAAAGCTTCACCTGACTGCCTCTGGTGTACATTTAGACACATAATTAAGTAAAATACATCCTAGCATATACCAAACCAACTGGAAACATTTTAATTATACAGGCCATCTTTGTCACAATAGAAGCCCTTTATTTAGTAGACGAGGACAAACCCACACCTTATATAAGCAGAAATCTATGTAAAAAGCAAGCTGAGTCAGTCCACAAACTTCATTGCAGCTTCAGACCTCTATTACAGGTGTGATCATTTGTCAGAGGTAAAATCCTGCACTGCAAATTGGCCAGTGTTTAAAAAAAAGGGACAATGTTATAACAGAATGTCGGTGTAACATTAGCACCACTGTAATAAAATAGCCTGCGTAGTCTAGGATGTAACACCGATAGGTTGTTAAAATGGGGGTGTCACTAGAGTTTGACCCTGATTGGTGTCTATTTGAAACTGAAACCAAGTCCTTACGTAATGATTGACTGGTTAGGGTTAAAAGAATTTTCTTCAGCATAATTTTCCTCATTGCTTGAAAGACAGAATAAAACTTTCCGAAGGTAGGCAAAACTCTCACATGATGGCATTTGATGAAAAACAGAGGCAGGTGTCGGCAGCTACAGTGACAAGCTGCATGTGACATTTTTATTGGCCAGGTAAGTAGTGCAGGTGACTCCATTCAGTCCAATGACGTCTGAACAATAAATTGATTTTTTTTTTATTTGTTTTTATTCTTTGTTGTGGATAATTAAAAAAATTAATTAAAATCGAGTTTGCCCACCATTGCCCTCACCTTTTTTCTTCCTTTCTTTTTTTTCGCTACGATGCGCATTTCTTCCCATGAGCTTCCATACTTTTGGCTCTCCCCCTTGTTTCTGTCCCAAAATTATGCGAATTACCATTGGGCAACAAGAGAGCGTGGCTATGGCTAAAGAAGGCAAACATTATTTCCCAGGAGGAGTAATCGATAGTTGTTTGGAAGTGGTTTGGGTTCGCGTCGACAGACATGAAACAAGTGAGTCCACACTGCAATGTTTGTTAGAAAAAATTGCCGTTTTGTTGCCTAGCTTTATTCCGAACACGGAGGCCAATGTCTGAGAATGGGTGTTGTCATGACAAGATTTGAAGCCATCATGATGACTTTTAATCTCAACATGATGACTTTAAATCAAATCATGACGATTTTAAATCTCATCATGATGGCTTTTAGCTCGTCGTTATGAGTTTAAATTTCAGTGACAGACACTAATACACTGTTGGAATATTACGCAAGAGCAAGTATGTTTATGCAATATAGTATAATCATGCAAATAGGACAAGTAGTCCATCTTTTAATGTTGTAAAAGTGTAAATTTGAGCACTTAGCACTTTATAAATCTAATTCAAAGTGTTAAATTACATTTGTTGCCAGAAGTATTTTAATTCAGGGAGACATTTTACACTTCAATTCTGAAAGGTTTGTTTGGTAAAATAGAGGAAAAGTGATTTTGAGTTTTATGTCACTTTTAAAAAAAAAAGTTCTGAGTTTACTTAGTAAATGCAATTCAATTTGTTATGTTAGATTTGTTTTCAAAAGTATTTTAAGGAAGACATTTTGCAAAGTGAAATTTTTACTTGTATTAAGGGTTTTGATAAAATAGTTTTAAAAAAGTTTTTTTTTCATTTTCTGTTATTTTTACTTCTTTTCTTAAAATATGCCTCCAAAATGTATCATATAACTAAGATAATCCAAGTGTCCTTGCAGGAATTTGATTGCTTAGAAGTGCTTGTGAGAAACGATAAAATCCATATCTAGTATTGTCACACTGTTTACCAATCTGGAAGAAAAGGCCAACTTCTGTGAGTACTGAGTTGTAAAAAAAAAAAAAAACTGTAAGGGTTTATCGTTTGGCCGAGTAGACCTACAGGAAATGGACTTGCATATGTATTGTTTTATATGGATATCCCTCTGTCTGTTTTGATGGCATGTGATTTTGAAGGTGGCCCTAAAGACTCTGCAAGACCACTCAACATCTGAACAGGCAACAGGTGATGAATACATTACCCCGATGAAACAGGTGAAACATGCAGGAGTCAAGTTTATAACATGAAGACAATCTTCACACACAGAGAGATGTTAACCAGGTGTTACGGCCAAATAGGCAATGTCTAGTGTTGCTACCAACCCCTGAATGAGAAACCATGTAATTGAGTGCCAAAATGACAGGCTTCGATCTGTGGGTACTGAAAATGAATTCCTTAATTTCAGGAAAATTGTTAACATCTCCATGATGATGATGAGGCATTTCTTTTGACCACTGTTATTGCTATGGGTTCTCATGATTAGTTGAATGCATTAGAATTGAGGAGGATTTGTTTTACTGTTGTCTGTGTGTCTGACCTGATTTTATTATTGGCATGTGGGGAGGTTTCACGTGAAAATTGTGAAAGAACATACATTGCGCCGTGCCCTGCGATTGGCTGGCAACCAGTTCAGGGTGTACCCCGCCTACTACCCGAAGGTAGCTGGGATAGGCTCCAGCACCCCCTGCGACCCTTGTGAGGAGAAGCGGTACAGATAATGTATGGGTGGATACATTGTGCCCTACTGCTGTTTTGTATGAGCTGTCTGAAATGGATTTAAATAAAAAACAAAAACATTTAAAAAAGTAATAATTAGAATCAAAATCATGTGATGCATTTTATTTAGGATAGTGACGAATGGGCTATAATGTTGGCATCAACACTCATTAGTGTTAATTTAAACTGATTTCTGTAACACTATCACTCTCAACACTAGATTTTGTTGTTGTAACACACTATTGCGTGTGTGACTTTAACACCAGTTAGTGTGGATGCATATAGACACATTGCCGGTGTTAAAATTAATACCATAGGTGTTTAATTGACACCACCAAATTTGCAGTGTATAGGAATTTTTTTCTGGATCCATGCGAACAAATGCAATAGTATCTGATTTAAGCACAACAAATTATTGACCTAATACGATGAGTATTTTAAGCGAGACAAAATATGCATTTGAACTGCAACAAATAGAATACAATAAATGTTTTATTTTTATAGCTCTAAACTAGATCCAAATTAAACTTAATTTGGTATTGTTCCTTCTGAGTCTTCTAAGTCAAATCACCTCATATATGCAGCCTTAACTTCAGTATCTAGTCCGCATAAAGAAAAAAGACCAAAGATGTCAAATACTATCCAATTTATCTCACATCAACAACATCTCGCAAGACAATATCATCCAATTCAACACAATTCCGTAACTTAAAATCCTACTCATAACATGCAGTGCTTATCACTTAAACTTTCATTTTAAAACTATATTCATCCTATCTTTATATTTATTCCTGTTAAATCAGTAACGACCACTCAATTGTTAACTGGCAATTTCAAAACATTGAAATTTGCAGTACTTTTATGTAGTGGCTTGAGAGTTAATGTCTGGTATCAACAATCCTAAATGTATCAAATCAAGCTAGTGTTATTGAATACTGTGTCATCAGCAAACCGCTCATCCTGAAGGGTCACAGAGGGCAGTGCTGGAGTCTATCCCAGCTGACTTCGGGGGAAAATACTACTACACCCCGAACTGGTTGCCAGCCAGTCACAGGGCACACACAGACATTGTCACTGAGTGGGAACGATCACACGCTGCCCGCTCAGAAGTCAGGCAAGTGTACCACTACTCCATCAATAACATTGTCAGTGAATACTGCTTGAATTTAAGAAGGTGCTAAAATAGGGTCACCAACATTTTTGGAAGCGAGAGCTACTTTGTGCGATGTGATTAATGCACACTTGTGAAATGAAATTTAGCTTACCTTTAATAATTGTATTATTATATGCTATTATAATTATTGATATTTACTTATGTGAAGACACTCATAATGTTGATGATTTAACACAACAATTAGGGAACAAAACAATATGCAACATTTTAATTCTAAAAAATCTCTGCCAGTTTTTACATTGTCACATATGTCAGTCACTTCTACAAGAATCCTAAAAAAATCAAAAGGTCTCATCATTGGTAAAAAAAATTTACAACAGGCCCGCGGGCTACTCATTAAGACCTTGGTACCACGTTGGTGACCCCTGGGTTAAATAATTTACATAAATTTATTGAACAGGGTCCTCAATTGATTGAGAAAGTTTGATGCTGTAGTTTGGCTGTCAATTTTCTTTGACAACTAAATCTTGCATTGTGCACCATTTGTTGTAGCATTAACAGCCAAAAGTAATAACACTGGGGACTGTGACGTGACATGACAAAGATGTTTGATATTAGAGGTAGTGTTTCTCCATACCACTCGATTTAAAGTATATGGCTACGTTTAAATGGACACATTTATTCTGATTAAAAGCCTGATCAGAATAAAAATTCTTTATACACACCTCATTCAGAATATTCTGACCCAATCAAGTCAATTTTGATCAAGAATTTATTCCGAACGTGAGGGGTGGTGCAAACAAAAATAACACTAACGTTTAAAGTAGAAATGGATGGCGCGATGCTTTGTTGGCAAGGAAGCCACGACAGCTTCTTTTCGGTATGTTTGATCAATCTGCTCATGTTATCATAATTTGTTCTGATCTAAAGTGTAATGCATGAACACGCAATTCCTAATCGGATCAATATTTTTTCTGTCCATGAAAACTGTACATCCGATCTGAACTCTGATTGGGTTAAATAAATTATGTCCATGTAAACATAGTCATTGACAGGGTAATCCTCCTGTCATGACAGTCACATTCCCAGATTGGACACTTTTTTTCATAGTCCTCACCTCCATTGTGAAACCAAAACGATTCATGTTCTACAAACGTACAAGCTTTGTCATATGTGTATAATTTCGTAATTATAGCAACCTTCATTTTAATTGCTTGCCGCTTCTTACCACAACTACTATCATCACTTGCCTTACACTTGCCATTAGCCATGACGGCGGATAAGGTAATTTTGGCACAAAAACACAAAACACAAAGCGCTGTTTCTAAGCGCCACAGAGCAAGTTAACGCATGTTACCAAACTGTGGGAGCGGCATGGTTTGAATTTGGTAAGAGCTTACCTTGGTGTAAATGTGAGTGTGCATGGTTGTTAATTTATAGTCCATTGTGTACCACAACTTTCACCCAAATAGGTTCCAGTTAAAGCTCATCTATGCTGCGTATTCAGTGTATTGTGGTTCATCACCAGGAAGCTTGCAAATAGACGCAAAACAAAGCTGAGGTGAGATCTGCATCAAATAATTCCCCAGTAATTGTAGATAACAATAATTATTTCACCAGTGAGATGTCTTGAGGTGTTTATTGGTGTTTGCCACGCCACTCAGTACTCCAGACATGAGATCAGGAGCTCATGAGCTGAATAGGGGTGCTTTGGCTAACCCCCTTTCTATTCCGTATCTAAACACGACACACAGACGCCGACCACGCTTACCTCTAAAAAATTAGCTTTACTTTCATTGTGCCCAGATCTACAAAAACAACAACCAGCAAAACACATTCCCTCACTCTCGCTTGCACCTTTGGCAACATGACATTACATGCAAACCATGTCATGTAAAAATCAGAGCAGATGATTAAGAATAATTGTATAGTTTTGAAAGTTTCATTCATATTCAGGTCCAAAATCATTAAAAAAAATTGTGATAGATCTGTTGTAGTGTTAGGCACATATGATATATTTAGCAACATTCCTACCTGTGTAGAGTAAAATCTGATTCCATGCATTTGTTTCTCTTTAAGCAGCCACGACGCATTTACAAATTGTGCCAGTTGAGAGCAAAATTTCTGAATTATATCACTGAAAATCCAGCCTAAAGTGTCAGTTCAACATGGGAACTCATTAGTACATGAATGTGTGTCCTTGTTTGAAGCTTTCGAAACATTAAACACATATACAGGAAACATACACTACACAGCAATAACTGTCAAAAGTGATTTTTGGTACTGACACTATTTATGCAGTGTTTTTAATGTAATACGTGAATAGAGTGGCATTAAATTAAATATTGTTTCATGACCAATATGTAGATTGACATCTAAATACGAGGAAAATCTACGGAGAAGCACCACACAATCACCGCAAACATTGAGATGGCATATAAAAAATATAGACATTAAGCTGCAGACGAATAAACGTAGCCTACGTTAATAACAAAACCTTAAGAGAAGTCTGAGACAACTATTGACATTTTAAAATGCACACGTGACAGCAGTAATAAACACGAAAATCACACAAAATGATCAAATCAAGCTTTTTGGCCAATGCACAGCGTACAGAGACAAGTAATCTGAACAAAAGAAAAAAAACAGAACAGGCATGAACAGTGAGCCATATTGTGCTTTAGCCAGCAAAGGGCTTGTCGGGGCAAATATGTAATTGTTGTAGCTGGTTATGGCAAGTAAAGGCAATATTATGGCACCTTATTTTAGAGGTAAAAGAAATGTGTTATATATTTCTCACACTTGGCTGCCTGTTTCAAATATTCATCACACGTCAATGGATATCACAAAACGTCTAAATGTAGTGACTTGTGATTTTAGCCAACATTTTATGGTGACAACTGCCCTTTGTTCAGCCTGCATCAAGACACTGTTATGTTTTTACAAGTCTAAGCATTCCTGCGTACCTATACAAGTCGTAATTGCGTTTCATCGGTCAGAAAAATGTGTAGACATAATGTTTGTGGGCGAACATCCTGCATTTGCATTTCATTCATAAACAACAACGTTTTCCCCCGGAGCAAAGATTGATTAAGGGATAAATCGTGAAAAGCTAACCTTACTCGGTCAGCTGATTTGCAGCATAGAGCAGATTAAAGCGTTCAGATGCTTGGTAGTCAAATTCCTTCACATGCTTTGCAATTGCAGCGGCTATGTGATCAGAATAATATACAGCAAGTGTAGATTGTAGTTCATTAAGCACTGCATTGTGAACAGCAATATGTGGCTACCCTAAAACTCATAGTTACATATCATAACGTATGCATATAGTGTACCGATGAAGGGAAATGTGTTTTTTTGCGCATTGTACTGTCTAGACAACCGTTGGTATATTTTCAATAACTGCTGCTGCTTGTCTGCCTACACCCATTTACTTGGTTTCTCGTATGATCTGACACTCAAACTTCTATATCGATCCAACGCTTTAAGTACAGAAAGATTAATGCCATTTGACCAAGACGTGTAATAAGTTAAAAAAAAGACGCGTACACACACGCGCGCGCGCACACACACGCTAAATAATGTCTGCCTTACTGCATTGCCTGGCTGGCCAGCCACCAAGCACAGAGATTTTCTCACAATCGCTTTGCATAGAACAGACAAGCGAGAGGACCAAGTCGGCGTTTTCCTTACCGTCAGATCAAGACTGTCACTGTCTCGATGGTTCACAGCTCGTATGACACCGGACCTCCACGGCCACCGAGCGATGTCGCCGATTTCAGGCGGCTCGTCCCCGCCGACACAGAGGAACCTCTTGCCGACAAGCTCCGGCCGAGCCTCGAATGCCATGGCCCTTCGTTGGCCGAAAACCCTCCCTCGGAAAAAACTTCCCAACTACGACGCCCTTACAGATCGGCCTATTACGACATTAAAAAGGTCTAAAGGACTCCCGCATAAGAAAGAAAATTAAAAAACGAACCCGATTCGTTGCTAAATGGGCAAACAACCCGTGGGATTTAAATGTAGTAGTCTCCACCCGCTCGAACGTCAGTCCTTTTTCTCCTGGCTCGAAAAAAAAACCGTGGAACACTGAACCGCATCACAGCTACAATTCATGCTAGTGTTTCTCCGCTGGATCCGAAAACATTCACAGACCGCAGCACGATATTGTCCCTCCGCTCGAATCCGCGCTATTTTTCACCAAAACTCAAGTAACACGTCTACTTCCTTCGTACTGATATTTGTTTTTTTTTTTTTTGCTTTTCTTTTTTTTTGCGCGCTTAACACAAATGCAAAAACACGGATTAGGACCACATCAAAAACATAAACTGTACAGCATATGTATATATATTCTAGTATTATGAGCGATCATTAACATGACTATATACCACTAATTGCTAATTATAACAGTATAATAACTACTGGACGACTAATATGGTATTTAGCTGGATGCTGATTCAGATATTTGGCAGGCTAAAATCAGGATAACCAATTGATCAGCCGAATAATTAAAAAAATGAAACAAATACAACCTTTTTTTTAAAGCTAACAATAAAGATATGACATACAGGCAGATAATGTGACTTTTTTAAACAATATTTAAGTCCTTTAGTACGTTCAACTTTACGACAGAGGGATAAAATTGGCTGATTTTCAGCCGATATTTGCAGAGGAATGTTTGAAAGTCATTATCTTTGTCTTGTGTTGTATTGTGTTAATATGTACAAAATAAATAGATAAATAAAATAGTAAGCCTTTTTTGCTGATTTTTAACAATTTTAAAGAGCTATTATTGGATGATTAAATAGGTCAGGCCGCAATAATACCATTATTAAAAGTAATTTAAAAATAATGATAATATTACAATAATTAAAAAAAAACAATAGAAGAAAGATGCCTATAGCTGAGTCAGTTTTCGTAGTTTTTTCCAACGGCTGTATTTTACGCGAGAAGAATTGTATCCTAGGATCAAAGAAAATTATTAGCCCAAACATGGAACCTAAATGTACTTTATATTTGATGATTTTACATTCATTCTAATATTTTACTCAAGTAAATATCTGTTACACTTTGTTCTTAGGAAATAATAGAGGTAGAAAAATCTTATTAATCGCAAATAATTATGAAAACTGCGTGACTAACTAGTTAAAAAAATGTTAACTGCTTCGTAGCACTAATATTTCTATAAAGATGTAATGGATTTCATGAAACCATCCTTTTAAATGTGAACACATGGACAGAAAAATGGCACACTTATATTTGGATTTTGTGCCCAATTATTTGTTGACATGATTTTTGTTCCTAATCTTTTTATCAAGTATGCGCTTTCATGCATCATAACATTGATTGAGCAACCTTTCTTTAACACAATTATAACATTAATTTAATTATTTTGGAACTTTGTAAGTATGATTTCGCACAAAGTTTTAGAATAACAGTTAAAAACTGAATGCTCAGCAAAGTAGAGTTCTATTCAAGTGTGATCCATCGGTGCAAGCAATGTGACCAGAGAAGCTCCACTGGGAATCTCCCTAACACTGCTGCAGACTGCAGCAACCACCTTCATGAATAACAAGTAGCTATGAATCCATCAGCCACAACACGACACACTCTCATTGCACACAAAGCATGCACAAATATGCATGCAGTGACAAACATGCACGTCATATGGAAAGGTTCATATGCTGGCTCAAATCTAATTATCAACACAAAACCATCCTTGAGCTCATTGATGGGGTTTTTTTTGTCATCCAATTTTTTTTTTATTCTTACTGTGCTCTGAGAAATCATCAGGTGTTTGTGCGCCGTAGGAAATTGTACAATTTAATTTCATCATTCTGAAAATTACATACTCCAAATAATTATTTTTTTGTAAATCTCTCTATGATAGCGCTATGTAGTAACAGGCAGAAACAGTGATGTATTTGGGCCGAAATTTGGCCCAGGAAAACGCTTGCAAACTGCGCATGGGTGAAAATCGAGGTGAAGGAAGAAAAAAGAGAGGCTACCAAACAACAAGCGGTTTTGTATGACATTACACAGGTGTAGGCCTAACTATGCCTTAAAGCTTGCAGGCATTGTTTAAAAGGGTGTGCACTTTGTGCCATGTTTAACTGCTTTAATGGAATTTAGAGGCTTGAACGTCGGTGCAAAAAAAAAACATTGCAAAGCATTATAAACCTTTGTTAATTCGTCACAATTTCCTGACAGAAAACGTTCCAAACGAATGTAAACGATACACTAAAATTTTACATACCTTGAACACATTTATTCACATTCTCATTTATTTTGTCAATACTGTATCTTGAAACCGATAGGGAACTCACAGATGTACGGTAAGCAAGCTACCGGCCAGTGAAAATAAAAATATATTTTCTCATCGCTTTGTCATTTTTTAAAATGAGAAAACTTCCCTCATTTCAATATTAATGTGCATGACATATTGGCAATTGATTCTGCGAGTCCCATGCTGCCTGGGATCACTTCACTCATATCCTGTGAGCAAAACAACACACCTATTCAGCCTATTTGTGTTTTGATGTCAGTGTTGGGCTGAGCAAATAACCACAAATGTCCTACATGTGTCACCCTGTGTCCCGCCATTGCACACACATCCCACTTGCTGCAAACACTGAGCAAAATGTCAGTAAAAAATTAATTAATCTTAAAAACTATGTGTAAAGTAAACTTGTCCAACCAACTTTTGAGTACTAAAACTATTTTAGGCATACTTTTGCTCGTATTTTTTCAACGCAACCCACAAAGGTTCATAATTAGATGCATAGGAATGTGCTTAACAACGAAAATATGCATATGAAAATCTCAGATGAGTGACATAATTTCAAGAAAGCAGAGTCACCAGCCATTGTACTGCATTGTTGATTGTCCCATTAACTGCTCTTTGCCATTGTTATCTCGTTTTTTGGCAAAACGCCACGGTGCAGCGTGCCAATGAATTGTTCACAGTCAGGCCAACAGTTTTTTGAGCATAGGGCACGTAAATGTTATCACATTCATCTTGTCTTCTTCTTTAAAATAAGTTTGGGGTTATTTTTTTCAAACATTTTTTTTTCCAGTGAAGATGGAAAACTCTTACCTTGTTGGCAGTTTCAGATGTCACTTGAGCCTTTATTAGAGCTGTCACACTTCCGTGTGATGTGACGTGTCTAAAAGAAAAAAAACAAAAAAAAAACAGAACAGGTCGGGAATATCAAAATTAAAATAGGCTTAATAAGGTAGGAGAAAAAAAAAGAAAGGAAAGCAAAAAAACTAACAATTGACCATAGATGGGCAGTTTACCCTATTTTGATGGTCCGTCCTCCGCCCGCGACCTGGACACCCTTCCGTCCTTACACTTTCGTCCGTGCATGATGAGAGGCTAAATGTAGAGGCTGAACACTTCATTAACTACTTAAATCTCATTAGCTGGTTAATTTCCTATTCACATCCACTTTTGGTGATTTCCGGACTACAAAACACCCGATTAAAAAACACAAAAGCTAAATTTATCCATAAAAGTCATCATGTTATTAAATAATGTATTGCCTATATTGTGGCACTCACGAAGCAGTGAGTGCCAACTGCAATTTTATGATTGTAAGCAGCAATACAATCTTACAATTACTTACATTCATAAATGACAACACTTCATTTATGATCACAGTGTTACATCAAAACTAAAATGATCACACAGCAACAACTGAATAGCATACTCGCAAATAATGAAACAATAAAATGAAGATTGTAGAAATGTAATTGTCACAAAACATGCATTTTAAATGCTATTTGCACTCCTTAGCAAAGTCTGGTGTCATGATCCGTGTCGGTCATGGCAGGGTTTTTGTTGTTGTTTTCGCGTCTTCCATGTCTTTGTTGTTGTTTTGGTTTCTGTCAGCTGAGTAGGGGCGTTTCCCCTCAGCACTCCGTCCCCACCAGCCACGCACCTGTTCCCCGTCAGCTTCGCATACCTGACTTCCATCTGCTCCCATAATTACTGGACTATTTAACCACCCCATCCCGAAAGCTCAGCGTCGGAACATTACTCCATTCGGACTGTCACGACTGCGCCCTGATCCCACTCACGCTCATGTTCTCGCTCTCGCTCTAGTTCATGCCCTGATCCCTAGTATTTGTCCCTGTCCTTGTTCCTCTGCCTTCTTGTTCTGTTAGGTCACGTTTAGTTCGTCTTTGCCATTTTGCACCCTGCCACGTTTGTTTGCCCTAGTTCCTTGTTTGCCTTTTGGTTTTGTTTTGTTAAATAAATCCCCTTTAAGTCACCCTTAGCCCTGCTTCCTCGCTTTTTGGGTCCCCTTCCTCCTCGCCCACCGGCGAGCTTGACAGAATGTTCCGACCGCATCCGGACCCAGCGGGAAGCTCTCGGCGGCGTCGTCGTCGCCACTCGGACTACCCCCCTCAGCCTGCCGACCAACCCCGTGTCCTCCATGTAGGTTCCATTTTTCGTTCCACGTCGGTTTCACCCTTTTTGTTTCACGATCACGTTAATGAGTACCCCACCGTCATACCTCCTCCCGTGCAATTCGAGTCTGATTTCGACGACGACTCTGAGTCGGAATTCGCAAATGACTCTCCCTCTGAAGATGATTTATGGGCACCCCTCCGTGTTGATCCTTTCTCTCCTTCTGCGACCGCGAGCCCTTACTGGGGCACCCGGTTGGCCTACCGGGCACCCCCACGTGGCGGCCAACGACGGCGCCCCAGTGGGGGTTCTGCTACTCCCCACGGTACCACGCGCGCTTCACTCCCCGAGTCACGTAAGTCACGGTCACGTCGCACACCTCGTCCACTGTCGGTTTCCGCACCTTGTCACGTCCCCCTTGCGTCTCCTAGCTCACGTTCACCAGCACCTGTAGTCTCGGTCCCGCGTGTCTCCCGTTCCCCTGTTTCCCTATGGCGGCAGGCTGATGGGGATCAGGTCCCCCGACTGCTGCGCCCGGCCCGCTGCCGCCTCCACGTCAGCTGCAGCAACCCATGTCGCCTCCACGTCAGCTGCACAGACCACGCAGCCTCCACGTCAGCTGCAGCGACCCACGCAGCCTCCACGTCAGCTGCAGCAACCCACGCCGCCTCCACGTCAGCTGCAGCAACCCACGCCGCCGCCACGTCAGCTGCAGCAACCCACGCCGCCTCCACGTCGACTGCAGCCTCCAGTGCCGGTCCCTCATCAGCTGCAGCCTCCAGAGTCCCACTCCGGCTCACCGTCAGCTGCTGAACCCCGTCCCGGCTCCTCGCCAGCTGCTGAGCCCCGTCCCGGCTCCTCGCCGGCTGCTGAGCCCCGTCCCGGCTCCCCGCCGGCTGCTGAGCCCCGTCCCGGCTCCCCGCCGGCTGCTGAGCCCCGTCCCGGCTCCCCGCCGGCTGCTGAGCCCCGTCCCGGCTCCCCGCCGGCTGCTGAGCCCCGTCCCGGCTCTTCGCCGGCTGCTGAGCCCCGTTCCGGCGCCTTGCCGGCGCCCCAAGTCCATGTTGCGGCGGAGCACGTCCCGCGTCCGCCTCCAGCCCATGTTTCGGCGGAGCGCGTCCTGCGTCCGCCTCCAGCCCATGTTTCGGCGGAGCGCGTCCTGCATCCGCCTCTCGCTCATGTTCCGGCGGAGCGCGCCCCGCGTCCGCCCCAAGTCCACGTTCCGGCGGAGCACGTCCCGCGTCCGCCTCCAGCCCATGTTTCGGCGGAGCGCGTCCTGCGTCCGCCTCTCGCTCATGTTCCGGCGGAGCACGTCCCGCGTCCGCTCCAAGCCCACGTTCAGGCGGAGCACATCCTGCGTCCGCCCCAAGTTCATGTTCAGCGGAGCACGTTGTGCGTCCGTTCCCTGTTCACGTTCTAGCGGAGCACGTCCTGCGTCCGCCCCAAGTTCATGCTCAGGCGGAGCACGTCTTGCGTCCGCCCCAAGTTCTTGTTCCGGCGGAGCACGTCTTGCGTCCGCCCCAAGTTCTCGATCCAGTGGAGGACTTTGTGCGTCCGCCCCACGTTCACGTTCCGGCGGAGCGCGCCTTGCGTCCGCCCCAAGTCCACGTTCCGGCGGAGCACGTCGTGCGTCCGCCCCAAGTCCACGTTCCGGCGGGGCACGCCGTGTGTCCGTCCCAAGGACACGCTCCGGCGGAGCACGTCCTGCGTCCGTCCCACGTCCACATTCCTGTCTCGGCGGGGCTCGACGACCGGCCGCCGCTCCACGTTCCTGTCTCGGCGGGGTTCGAGGACCAGCCGCCGCTCCACGTTCCTGTGTCGGCGACACTCGACGACCAGCCGCCGCTCCACGTTCCTGTCTTGGCGGGGTTCGACGACCAGCCGCCGCTCCACGTTCCTGTCTCGGCGGGGCTCGACGACCAGCCGCCGCTCCACGTTCCTGTCTCGGCGGGGCTCGACGACCAGCCGCCGCTCCACGTTCCTGTCTCGGGTGCGCCCGGACGTCCGCCTGAATGGCCACGGGTGGACTTATTGATCGGGCCTCCCGGACGTCCGCCTGAATGGCCCCGTCGGGACTCGCTGGTCTGGCCCCCTGGACATCCGCCAGACCGGTCTCGTTCGCGGGCCTTGGATCAACCTCCCGACCCCTTCCGCCCACCCTCGTTCTTGGATAATTTTTTTTTTTTTTTTTTTCTCCATGTTTGTTTTTTGGGACGTCTGGGATCCGTCCCTTAAGGGGGGGGCGGGGGGGTGCTGTCATGATCCGTGTCGGTCATGGCAGGGTTTTTGTTGTTGTTTTCGCGTCTTCCATGTCTTTGTTGTTGTTTTGGTTTCTGTCAGCTGAGTAGGGGCGTTTCCCCTCAGCACTCCGTCCCCACCAGCCACGCACCTGTTCCCCGTCAGCTTCGCATACCTGACTTCCATCTGCTCCCATAATTACTGGACTATTTAACCACCCCATCCCGAAAGCTCAGCGTCGGAACATTACTCCATTCGGACTGTCACGACTGCGCCCTGATCCCACTCACGCTCATGTTCTCGCTCTCGCTCTAGTTCATGCCCTGATCCCTAGTATTTGTCCCTGTCCTTGTTCCTCTGCCTTCTTGTTCTGTTAGGTCACGTTTAGTTCGTCTTTGCCATTTTGCACCCTGCCACGTTTGTTTGCCCTAGTTCCTTGTTTGCCTTTTGGTTTTGTTTTGTTAAATAAATCCCCTTTAAGTCACCCTTAGCCCTGCTTCCTCGCTTTTTGGGTCCCCTTCCTCCTCGCCCACCGGCGAGCTTGACAGAATGTTCCGACCGCATCCGGACCCAGCGGGAAGCTCTCGGCGGCGTCGTCGTCGCCACTCGGACAACCCCCCTCAGCCTGCCGACCAACCCCGTGTCCTCCATGTAGTTTCCATTTTTCGTTCCACGTCGGTTTCACCCTTTTTGTTTCACGATCACGTTAATGAGTACCCCACCGTCATACCTCCTCCCGTGCAATTCGACTCTGATTTCGACGACGACTCTGAGTCGGAATTCGCGAATGACTCTCCCTCTGAAGATGATTTATGGGCACCCCTCCGTGTTGATCCTTTCTCTCCTTCTGCGACCGCGAGCCCTTACTGGGGCACCCGGTTGGCCTACCGGGCACCCCCACGTGGCGGCCAACGACGGCGCCCCAGTGGGGGTTCTGCTACTCCCCACGGTACTACGCGTGCTTCACTCCCCGAGTCACGTAAGTCACGGTCACGTCGCACACCTCGTCCACTGTCGGTTTCCGCACCTTGTCACGTCCCCCTTGCGTCTCCTAGCTCACGTTCACCAGCACCTGTAGTCTCGGTCCCGCGTGTCTCCCGTTCCCCTGGTTCCCTATGGCGGCAGGCTGATGGGGATCAGGTCCCCCGACTGCTGCGCCCGGCCCGCTGCAGCCTACACGTCAGCTGCAGCAACCCATGTCGCCTCCACGTCAGCTGCACAGACCACGCAGCCTCCACGTCAGCTGCAGCGACCCACGCAGCCTCCACGTCAGCTGCAGCAACCCACGCCGCCTCCACGTCAGCTGCAGCAACCCACGCCGCCGCCACGTCAGCTGCAGCAACCCACGCCGCCTCCACGTCGACTGCAGCCTCCAGTGCCGGTCCCTCATCAGCTGCAGCCTCCAGAGTCCCACTCCGGCTCACCGTCAGCTGCTGAACCCCGTCCCGGCTCCTCGCCAGCTGCTGAGCCCCGTCCCGGCTCCCCGCCGGCTGCTGAGCCCCGTCCCGGCTCCCCGCCGGCTGCTGAGCCCCGTCCCGGCTCCCCGCCGGCTGCTGAGCCCCGTCCCGGCTCCCCGCCGGCTGCTGAGCCCCGTCCCGGCTCTTCGCCGGCTGCTGAGCCCCGTTCCGGCGCCTTGCCGGCGCCCCAAGTCCATGTTGCGGCGGAGCACGTCCCGCGTCCGCCTCCAGCCCATGTTTCGGCGGAGCGCGTCCTGCGTCCGCCTCCAGCCCATGTTTCGGCGGAGCGCGTCCTGCATCCGCCTCTCGCTCATGTTCTGGCGGAGCACGTCCCGCGTCCGCCCCAAGTCCACGTTCCGGCGGAGCACGTCCCGCGTCCGCCTCCAGCCCATGTTTCGGCGGAGCGCGTCCTGCGTCCGCCTCTCGCTCATGTTCCGGCGGAGCACGTCCCGCGTCCGCCCCAAGCCCATGTTCAGGCGGAGCACATCCTGCGTCCGCCCCAAGTTCATGTTCAGCGGAGCACGTTGTGCGTCCGTTCCCTGTTCACGTTCTAGCGGAGCACGTCCTGCGTCCACCCCAAGTTCATGCTCAGGCGGAGCACGTCTTGCGTCCGTCCCAAGGACACGCTCCGGCGGAGCACGTCCTGCGTCCGTCCCACGTCCACATTCCTGTCTCGGCGGGGCTCGACGACCGGCCGCCGCTCCACGTTCCTGTCTCGGCGGGGTTCGAGGACCAGCCGCCGCTCCACGTTCCTGTGTCGGCGACACTCGACGACCAGCCGCCGCTCCACGTTCCTGTCTTGGCGGGGTTCGACGACCAGCCGCCGCTCCACGTTCCTGTCTCGGCGGGGCTCGACGACCAGCCGCCGCTCCACGTTCCTGTCTCGGCGGGTCTCGACGACCAGCCGCCGCTCCACGTTCCTGTCTCGGGTGCGCCCGGACGTCCGCCTGAATGGCCACGGGTGGACTTATTGATCGGGCCTCCCGGACGTCCGCCTGAATGGCCCCGTCGGGACTCGCTGGTCTGGCCCCCTGGACATCCGCCAGACCGGTCTCGTTCGCGGGCCTTGGATCAACCTCCTGACCCCTTCCGCCCACCCTCGTTCTTGGATAATTTTTTTTTTTTTTTTTTTCTCCATGTTTGTTTTTTGGGACGTCTGGGATCCGTCCCTTAAGGGGGGGGGGGGGGGGTGCTGTCATGATCCGTGTCGGTCATGGCAGGGTTTTTGTTGTTGTTTTCGCGTCTTCCATGTCTTTGTTGTTGTTTTGGTTTCTGTCAGCTGAGTAGGGGCGTTTCCCCTCAGCACTCCGTCCCCACCAGCCACGCACCTGTTCCCAGTCAGCTTCGCATACCTGACTTCCATCTGCTCCCATAATTACTGGACTATTTAACCACCCCATCCCGAAAGCTCAGCGTCGGAACATTACTCCATTCGGACTGTCACGACTGCGCCCTGATCCCACTCACGCTCATGTTCTCGCTCTCGCTCTAGTTCATGCCCTGATCCCTAGTATTTGTCCCTGTCCTTGTTCCTCTGCCTTCTTGTTCTGTTAGGTCACGTTTAGTTCGTCTTTGCCATTTTGCACCCTGCCACGTTTGTTTGCCCTAGTTCCTTGTTTGCCTTTTGGTTTTGTTTTGTTAAATAAATCCCCTTTAAGTCACCCTTAGCCCTGCTTCCTCGCTTTTTGGGTCCCCCTCCTCCTCGCCCACCGGCGAGCTTGACAGTCTGGCAAGTTACTTCCAAAATCTAATATATTATTTATTACATGTTACTTGCATGTGAAAGTAATACGTTTATTTACAATATTACACGCTTTGTAAAGTAACACAGTTATTCAAGTTTAGTTCTTTTTAAGTTACTTTTTTTAACGGGGATTTATTTATATAAAATGATTTTCCCACTTTGAAAGGAAAATGTAAAATTGTCTGCCATACTGTAGCTGGTCAGGTTAACTTGTCCGTCCATCCATTCATTATCTGTACCGCTTCTCCTCACTAGGGTTGCGGGGGGGGTGCTGGAGCCTATCACAGCTATCTTTGGGCAGAAGGCCGGGGACACCCTGAACAGGTTGCCAGCCAATCGCAGGGCACACATAGACGAACAACCATCCGCGCTCACACTCACACCTAGGGGCAATTTAGAGAGTTCAATCAACCTGCCATGCATGTCTTTGGAATGTGGGAGGAAACCGGAGTACCTGGAGAAAACCCACGCAGGCACAGGGAGAACACGCAAACTCCACACAGGAAGGCCGGAGCCGGATTCGAACACTCAAACTCTGCTGTGTCTGACTGTGAGGCCATCGTGCTAACCAGTCGGCCACCGTGCTGCCCAAGTTAGCTTGTAATGATGATATTTAACTATGGGACAAAAAGAGACTGGACAAACTAGTGAGGAGGGCCAGCTCTGTCCTGGGCTGCTCCCTGGACTCTGTGGACTCAGTGGGGGGCAGGAGGATGACGGCAAAACTGTCATCAATGCTGGACAACCCAGCCCACCCACTCAATGACACTCTGAGAACACTCCACAGCTCCTTCAGTGATAGACTGTTACACCCTCGCTGTACCAAAGAGAGATTTCGCCGCTCCTTCCTGACGACTGCTGTCAGACTTTTTAACAAGAACATTGGGTCAGGCCTACAAACGGGAGGGCATTAGTGCAATTGTGCAGTCCTAGGATGCAATATACACTACTACTGTACTTTCAGCCAATGGTGTACTTAAATATTGACCAATGATGTATTTTGTTTACCATTACAGTATTCTTATTACAGTACTTTTATCACTGCAGTATTTCCTATCATTGCGGTACTTTTACTATTACAGTACTTTTATCATTGCAGTATTTTTCTATCGTTGCAGTACTTTTACTATTACACTACTTTTACCATTGCAGTATATTTGATCATTGCAGTACTTTTTACCATTACAGTACTTTTATCATTGCAGTACTTTTCTATCATTTCAGTACTCTTACCATTACAGTACTTTTATCATTGCAATATTTTTATCATTGCAGTATTTTCAATCATTCAGTAGTTTTTATCATTACAGTGTTTTCCCCTCTGTATCATAGACAGGCATTAGGAGTGTTTCCTTACACTAGATACGTTTATACTGTGTATATTTGCATGCTTTTTATGAATGTCTGCTGCTAATGTTATACATTAACGGCTACATTACGCCGCCAACTCTGTGTGATCTATATCTTTGCTGCTGTAACACCTCAAATTTCCCCATTGTGGGACTAATAAAGGACATCTTTATCTTTATCTTTAGTGTGGGCTATGATATTAAATGGTTTCGCTCTCTGCTGAGAGATTGATCAATATTTGTATCAATAACATTTATTTTTCTAATACAAGAATTGGAACTGATGTTTTGTCCAGTAAATAAATAATCCCAGCCTGTAATAAATGAAATTATCAAAATACTCAAATTAATTTACACACAAAAAAATAGTGATGGATGACATCCATTCATTACCTATAGCGCTTCTCCTCACTAGGGTCGCGGGGGATGCTGGAGCCTATCCCAGCTATCTTCAGGCAGTAGGCAAGGTACAACCTGAACTGGTTGCCAGCCAATCGCAGGCCACACATAGACAAACAACCATTCGCGCTGACACTCATACCTAGGGGCAATTTAGAGTGTCCAATCAACCTGCCATGCATATTTTTTCCAATGAGGGAGGAAACCGGACTACCTGGAAAAAAACCCACGCAGGTACAGAGGGAACATGTAAACGCCACACAGGAATCAAACCCACGACTTCTGCACTGTGAGGTCATTGTGCTAACCAGTCGGGCTACCGTTCCACTCAATGGATGGTACACAATTGATCAATCTAAAAAAACACACAGATAGACAGGACAGAAGGCATGTCAAATAAAAATAAAGTCAAAACTGCCCTGAATAGTTTTTTTTCATTAATAAATAATTTTTAATTAATTAATTAAGAGGTTCAAGGTGACTAAACAAAGATGAGCAAATAATAAACAAGCGCATTAGACTTTCATTTATTTATTTTATTTGTACATTACAATAATCTATCGCTTTCAGTTCAACGTGAGACTGACGCTGTTGTGCTATTATTCTGGTATCTATTGGAAATGTGTTCATGTGTTATAATTTGCGTTCTATTTACCTGCTAATTTATATGACGGCATATGGAAAGTGCTTTGTTACAGCTCCAGCTGTTGTGAGATGCGCTTTATAAATAAAATTGTATTGTATTGTATTGTATTGTACGTCTTGTAGTTTGTCCAATTGAAGGTGCCACAGCGTGACATCATCAGCCACACCACATCTTTTACTTCAAGGCAGACGATTTCCAGAATGAGCACTGTTTGACATTCAGCAACTGATGGTACAAAATTCATTAAAAGCTGTTTTTTAGATAATGGACAGCTCTGACGAAGGGTGAAGTGACAGCTGAAATTGTCAGCAAGAGATTTCAGGTAAGAGATGTTTCTCTTCACTGGGAAAAAGTTTTTTATTTGAAAAAAAAAGAAACTCCAAACCTATGACCAGTTTCATTTTTGCAAAGCAAATGAATTTCACGCCGGTATTGATGAGTGTTCTATGTTAAAAGCATTACAAGATGTCTGTTTTCTCAATCATTTTGCAAAAAAGGGTACTTGTGATTACAATCAATACTGAAAACCATTTCTGTTTTTGGATGAACATACAATGTCCACCTAGAAAACCCCCAATCATGACTCATCTTATTTTGAATTCACTTGCATTTTATGATTTATTAAATATACCATAATTTTACGGCCACAAGATGCGCTCGCGCTAGCTCAGCTGCTCGCGCTAGCTGATGCCAGCTCACCAGGTAAGGGATTGTTGCTAGAGGTATCACCCCACAGATGTCATGACACTATTAGGATTCACTGCCAATAACAGCCAATAACAGTGACTCTAACCAATAAAAGGTGTCTTGGCAATAATCTACTAGATAAGTCAGGGGAGGGAGTTCACTGGTCACCACACTCCTTAGAGTCACGGTTTCAAATCAAAACCCAAAAAAAACCTCAGCATACAAGCAAACAATGAAACAAAGAAATCAGATTCACAAAAAACATGTATCTCTCATGCCATCTATATACCCAAAAGAAATAAAAATAACACAAAAAGATTATAGCAATGGCTTCTTGGGAGCCACTCAGCCTTAGCCAATTACAGCAATGGCTTCTTGGGAGCCACTCAGACTCAGCCAATCACATGGCTGTTTAGAGAGATGTGCATGGCTGTTTAGAGAGATGTGCTGTTGTGCTTTGGGCTTTTTGCAGTCTGTCGTCTAAACCTGGGACGTTTCTTGCTTGCAATAACATAAATGATAAGACAGACTACAACATTGCGGACAGCTGCCCTTTTGTCCAGCTTTCTCCTACACCATCACCCAAACACCATAGTCACATAATGTATAAGTCACGGTCAATTAGAAGCATAGATGACTCAGACTTTGTCCAGCAGGGTGTGCTAACATGCACTCCAAACAGCCCAATGAGTAAAAGGGTTGATGGTCGCGAGTGATGCTTAGTCCATATAATGGGCGCACTCCATATAATGGGCACACTCCATATAATGGGCGCGTCGCTTTATTAGTCCATTTAATGGGCGCGGCGCTTTGTTTGTTTTGGGGAAGATTAGGGATTTTAAAGAGCGCCCTATGGCCCGGAAAATACGGTACATTATTTATGCGAACTAGTGCTATCATAATATAACAAAAAAATGAAGCTAATTTGAAAAGGTAGGACACCAACCCACTAAGACGTGTTCTCTCAGTGCTAGCAGAATAAATGGACGAACATCGTGTGCAACCTGCATCACAGCACAGCATTGAATTCAAACAATAACGCTAGACTAATAACCACCGCCTTTATAGTTTACCATTTCCCCAATCTCGATTGGTTTCGTCTCTACTCCACGTACGGTTGTTCGGGCACAACCTTTTCAGCATTCTGAGCATCTGGCTTGTATTTGTACGGTATAACATACAGCATGCCAGCTGTATGTTATACCAACTTCCTCTTCCTCCAACTCTTCCATCATCTGGTTCCCTTCAGATCAGTTTAAAATTTTAAAATGTGTATGTTTGTGTGTAAACTGTCTAGTCATTGACAGTTAAACCCTCTTCTGCCACTTTTGCCTTCTTGACTCATCACTGTATGCCATTCAGACAAACTACCTGTTTCTGAATTTAACCTTGTGATATTTGTTACTTGGGCACATCTGACAACCTTTTCTCTAAAGTTGGCCCTGGCTGCTTCTTTCCTGTGGCTGGGTTGTGGCCTTTGTCAACCCACACCTTTCTATTGCTTCGATAATCAGGTTTGCATTAGGGGCTAGCCTTCCACAGTCGACTTCGCTTGTGTGGTGTGACAATCTCCTTTGGCAGCTCTTTAATGAAGAGATGCCGTGCATTGGTGATGCCGCTCTTGAAATCTGGGAGCTGAGCCGTGAAAAGGTGAAGGCATTCAGAGTGACCAATTATGTTGTACCTCAGCGCCATCGGCACCTCTGTGTTTGGCGCTTGCAGGTGTAATTGCCAAACATCTGGTCAATGGTGTCTACACCTCCTTTCATCTTGTAAAACGTGATCACTTTTGTTTGTTTTTCTTCCTGCTATTTTTGTCTACTACTTTGTCGTTGTGCTTTTCCTCTCTTTCTGACATAGCTGACCATTGTCAGGCTGTCCTGGAATTCAAACTCGGTGCTGCAAACTTCCCTGAACTTGGAAGGCTTCATCAGAGGAGGGATGTCCCCAAATTAGTGATATCCTTCTCCAGGAGATGCTGCGCAAGAAATACGCTTTTTTAGACGATTTTGCAATCTGTGTTTCTAAATCTACTACACAACTCCTGGACAATGTTTTCCCATAGATCCTTCTGAACTCCCCGTGTGATCTATGCCATCTTTTGTATAGGGGTGTCATGACCCGTGTCGGTCATGTCAGGTTTTTTGTGATTATTTTTCACATTTTTGCCATGTCCTGGGTTTTGTTTATTTTGTCAGATGAGTGGGGCGTTTCCCCTCAGCACTCGTCCCCACCAGCCACGCACCTGTTCCCCGTTAATCGTCGCACACCTGATTCCCATCTGCTCCCCTAATGACTGGACTACTTAAACACCCCGTGTTGACAACTCAGTGTCGGTGCATTGCTCCGTTACGGACTGTCACTACCACTCTCTGATCTTGTTCTCACCCCCGCTCTCGCCCCCGCTCTCGCTCCCGCAGCATTTGTCCCTGTCCTTGTTCCTCGTCCTTGATCCCGTTTAGTCACGTTTTAGTTTGCCTTTCTTATTTTTTGCACCCTGCCACGTTGTTTGTCTTTGTTTGATTGAGTTAATAAATTCCCTTTAAGTTACCCCTTTTCCCCACTTCTTCGCATTTTGGGTCCTCCCCCTCCTCGCCGACCGGCGACACCCTGACAGAATGCACCGACCAAAGAAGGACCCAGCGAGAAGCTCACGGCGTCATGGACGCCGCCGCTCGGACAACCGCCCTCATCGGCCTGCCGACCAACACCGTGCCCTTTCCGCAGGTTCCGCCTCTCGTACCTCGTCTGTTTCTTCCCCTTCGTCTCACGGTAATGCTATCGACTACCTACCCGTCATACCTCCCCACCTGATTATAGATTTGGATTACGACGACAATTTTGAGCACCATGCCCTTGCACTCCCTCACTTTCTGGTAGTCCCCGACTCCGTAGATGATTTTGAGCACTATGCCCCGCACGTTCTGGTCGACTCGGATCACGAGGACGACTTCGAGTACATATACAACCTGTTAGACGCCCAGCGCAACCCGGACTCATTCACCTTCCTCCCCCCGAACAATTCCTGACACCTTTTTCGTTTGACTTTTGTGAGACCACCTCCCACTCTACCTCGCGCGCTTTACGCCCCAAGTCACGTAAATCACGGTCCCGTCGCTCACCTCGTCCACCGTCGGTATCCGCACCCGATCACGTTCCCCTGGCATTTCATAGCTCACGTTCACTAGCACCTGTAGTTCCGGTCCCTCGTGTCTCCCGCTCCCCTGAATCCCTATGGCGGCAGGCTGATAGGGATCAGGTCCCCCGTCTCGGCTGCGCCCGGCCCGCCTGCTGCGCCCGGCCCGCCGCAGCCCCCACACCAGCTGCAGCAACCCATGCCGCTCCCACGTCAGCTGTGCAGACCATGCCGCCTCCACGTCAGCGGCAGCCTCCAGCGCTGGTCCTTCATCAGCTGCAGCCTCCAGAGTCCCACTCCGGCTCACCGCCAGCTGTTGAGCCCCGTCCCGGCTCCTCGCCAGCTGCTGAGTCCCGTTCCGGCTCCCCGCCAGCTGCTGAACCCCGTTCCGGCTCCCCGCCAGCGGCTGAGCCCCGTTCCGGCTCCCCGCCAGCTGCTGAGTCCCGTTCCGGCTCCCAGCCAGCTGCTGAGTTCCGTTCCGGCTCCCAGCCAGCTGCTGAGTCCCGTTTCGGCTCCCAGCCATCTGCTGAGCCCCGTTCCGGCTCCCCGCCAGCTGCTGAGCCCCGTTCCGGCTCCCCGCCAGCGGCTGAGCCCCGTTCCGGCTTCCCGCCAGCGGCTGAGCCCCGTTCTGGCTCCCCGCCACCTGCTGAGTCCCGTTCCGGCTCCTCGCCACCTGCTGAGCCCCGTTCCGGCTCCTCGCCAGCTGCTGAGCCCTGTTCCGGCTCCTCGCCAGCTGCTGAGCCCCGTCCCGGCTTCCTGACAGCTGCTGAGCCCCGTTCCGGCTCATCGCCAGCTGCGGAGTCCCGTTCCGGCTCCCCGCCAGCTGCTGATTCCCGTTCCGGCTCCCAGCCAGCTGCTGATTCCCGTTCCGGCTCCCAGCCAGCTGCTGAGTCCCGTTCCGGCTCCCCGCCAGCTGCTGAGCCCCGTTCCGGTTCCCCGCCAGCTGCTGAGCCCCATTCCGGCTTCCCGCCAGCGGCTGAGCCCCGTTCCGGCTCCCCGCCAGCTGCTGAGTCCCGTTCCGGCTCCTTGCCAGCTGCTGAGTCCCGTTCCGGCTCCTCGCCAGCTGCTGAGCCCCGTTCCGGCTCCTCGCCAGCTGCTGCGCCCCGTTCCGGCTTCCCGCCAGCTGCTGAGCCCTGTCCCGGCTTCCCGACAGCTGCTGAGCCCCGTTCCGGCTCCTCGCAAGCTGCGGAGTCCCGTTCCGGCTCCCCGCCAGCTGCTGAGTCCCGTTCTGGCTCCCAGCCAGCTGCTGAGTCCCGTTTCGGCTCCCAGCCAGCTGCTGAGTCCCGTTTCGGCTCCCAGCCATCTGCTGAGCCCCGTTCCGGCTCCCCGCCAGCGGCTGAGCCCCGTTCCGGCTCCCCGCCAGCGGCTGAGCCCCGTTCCGGCTCCCCGCCAGCGGCTGAGGCCCGTTCCGGCTCCCCGCCAGCGGCTGAGCCCCGTTCCGGCTCCTCGCCAGCTGCTGAGCCCCGTTTCGGCTCCTCGCCAGCTGCTGAGCCCCGTCCCGGCTTCCCGACAGCTGCTGAGCCCCGTTCCGGCTCCTCGCCAGCTGCTGAACCCCGTTCCAGCGCCTCGCCAGCGCTTCACTTCAAGTCCTTGTTCCGGCGGAGCACGCCCTGCGTCCGCCCCAAATCCACGTTCCGGCGGAGCACGCCCTGCGTCCGCCCCAAGTTCACGTTCCGGCGGAGCACGCCCTGCGTCCGCCCCAAGTTCACGTTCCGGCGGAGCACGCCCTGCGTCCGCCCCAAGTTCACGTTCCGGCGGAGCACGTCTTGCGTCCGCCCCAAGTTCACGTTCCGGCGGAGCACGTCTTGCGTCCGCCCCAAGTTCACGTTCCGGCGGAGCACGCCCTGCGTCCGCCCCAAGTTCACGTTCCGGCGGAGCACGCCCTGCGTCCGCCCCAAGTTCACGTTCCGGCGGAGCACGTCTTGCGTCCGCCCCAAGTTCACGTTCCAGCGGAGCACGTCCTGCGTCCGCCCCAAATCCATGTTCAGGCGGAGCACGTCGTGCGTCCGCCCCAAGTTCACGTTCCGGCGGAGCACGCCTTGCGTCCGCCCCAAGCTCACGTTCCGGCGGAGCACGTCCCGTGTCCGCCTCAGGTCCATGATCCGACGGCGCACGTCCTGCGCCCATGGCAAGTTCCTGCCTCGGCGGAGGGCGACAACACACCGCCGCTCCCGGGTCCTGCCTCGGTGGTGGACGACGACACGCCGCCGCTTCTCGTCTCTGCCTCGGCAGCGTCCGATGAACCGCCGCCGCTTCTCGCCTCTGCCTCGGCGGCCTTTGACGACCCGCCGTCGCTCCAGGTTCCTGCCTCAGCGGTGGACGACACGCCGCCGCTTCCCGTCTCGGCCTCGGCGGCGTCCGATGAACCGCCACCGCTTCTCTTCTCTGCCTCAGCGGCGCCCGACGAAGCGCCGCTGATCCCGGTTCCTGCACCGGCGGTGGACGACGACACGCCGCCGCTTCTCGCCTCTTCCTCGGCGGTGCCCGACGACCCGCCACCGCTCCAAGTCACTGTCTCGGCGGCGTTCGACGACCCACCATCGCTCCCGGTTCCTGCCTCGGCGGTGGACGATAACCCGCCGCCGCTCCAGGTTCCTGCCTCGGCGGTGGACGACGACACGCCGCCGCTTCCCGTCTCGTCCTCGGCGGCGTCCGATGAACCGCCACCGCTTCTCGTCTCTGCCTCAGCGGCGCCCGACGAAGCGCCGCCGCTCCCGGTTCCTGCACCGGCGGTGGACGACGACACTCCGCCGCTTCTCGCCTCTTCCTCGGCGGTGCCCGACGACCCGCCGCCGCTCCAAGTCACTGTCTCGGCGGCGCACCATGAGCCGCCGCCGCTTCTCGCCTCTACCTCGCCGGCGCCCAACGAACCGCCGCCGCTTCTCGTCTCTGCCTCGGCGGCGTTCGACGACCCACCGCCGTCTCTCGTCTCTGCCTCGGCGGCGCCCGACGACCCGCCGCCGCTCCCAGTTCCTGCATCAACGGCGGTCGACGACCCACCGCCGCCTCTCGTCTCGGCCTCGGCAGCGCTCGACGACCCACATCCGCTCCACGTTCCGGTCTCGGCTGCGCCCGGCCCTTCTTGTCTCAGCCTAGTCACCGCACTTCGTGTGGCGATCTGGACCTCCCGGACGTCCGCCCGAATGGCCACGGCGGGACTTGCAGGTCTGGCCACCCGGACGGCCGCCTGAAGGCCCACGAAGGGACTCGCTGGTCTGGCCTCCCGGACATCCGCCAGACCGGCCTCCAACACCCACCTCCCGACCCCTTCCGCCCACCCTCGTTCTTGGACATTGTTTACGTTTTCTGTTTTGTTTTGGGATGTCTGGGATCCGTCCCTTAAGGGGGGGTACTGTCATGACCCGTGTCGGTCATGTCAGGTTTTTTGTTATTATTTTTCACATTTTTGTCATGTCCTGGGTTTTGTTTATTTTGTCAGATGAGTGGGGCGTTTCCCCTCAGCACTCGTCCCCACCAGCAACGCACCTGTTCCCCGTTAATCGTCGCACACCTGATTCCCATATGCTCCCCTAATGACTGGACTACTTAAACACCCCGTGCCGACAACTCAGTGTCGTTGCATTGCTCCGTTACGGACTGTCACTACCGCTCTCTGATCTCGTTCTCGCCCCCGCTCTCGGCCCCGCTCTCGCCCCCGCTCCCGCCCCCGCTCCCGCTCCCGCTCTCTCTCCCGCTCTCTCTCCCGCTCTCGCTCCCGCAGCATTTGTCCCTGTCCTTGTTCCTCGTCCTCGATCCCGTTTAGTCACGTTATAGTTTGCCTTTGTTATTTTTTGCACCCTGCCACGTTTTTTGTCTTTGTTTGATTGAGTGAATAAATTCCCTTTAAGTTACCCCTTTTCCCTACTTCCTCGCATTTTGGGTCCTCCCCCTCCTCGCCGACCGGCGACACCCTGACAAGGGGATGCGTGCCACTTCTTCTCACTTACTGCAAGCAGGGTCAATCCAATGAAGGCCATAAATTCGTCTTTGGTGAAAATTTTCCATTCTTTTCCACTAGTTGTTGTCCTCTCCATCCTTTCAAGTTTGTGCACTTCATCACCACTTGTGTTTGGTGAGACAGTGGTGCTAAACCTGTGGGCAGGCCCTATCATAGTTAGCTAGCTAGTATAGGCTAGTTATAAAGTAGGCAAATTTGTTAATAAATAATAATAACAACAGCCACAAAAGACACATACACAACATTATATGAAGATAATACTTACATGTATCAGCTCTTGCTGTGTAAAATAATCTTCACGAGGGGTGACACTTCTGATATAGTCTGTATGGTCCACAATTAATTAGTGGCAGTCAAAGTTGATAAGAATCAAAGGTTTTCATTGGATTCCAAAGAAAATGCATGCAAGTATAATGTATTTTTATTCCTATACCAGATAATAAATTATGTATTACTAAATTATGAAGTGTCATAAAATACAACGCACGCTGTGATCGCGAGTTTGCAATTTCAGTGTCCACGTAGACACTGGTCATCCCTCATATTTATCACATCAGTCTTTACACTTTCGTCTACGGACATTTCCAGACAACACGTGCATTAAAAGGTTAGAAAATCAGCATCAATTGTATGATATATGTCAATATAATTAGAATAGAGAGTTATTTATCCATTAACGACTGTATTTATTATTATTTGTAGCTGCGGTTTCGGAGCAGATTTTTATTTTGCTTCCTCGTTTCAAAACATCACGTGATCCCGACTCAGCCTCACCAGCCAATGTCGTTCTTTCATCGTGACGTCAGTAGCTAACTGAGTGTTCTTCTGCTGCCCAAAACCGAGAAGCAGTGAGCCAGGAAGATAACTCGTGGATTAAGATAGGGCAAGGAAATTCAGAAAACATCGCGGACAACAGTCGTCTTATAGAATAATATTTCCATGAGGCATCACCACCAGAAGAGGGTAAACGGGAGCGACATTTCAGGCAGATCGAGTGGCTGAAGCGCAGCTTGCTCGTAGGTCGCGTTGAAGTTTTGGGTAGAGCAAGTTTACTTACTGTGGCTTGGCTACCGACATCACTTCTGCAGTTCTCAACCTTACACACTCCACCACTGCGGAGACAAAGAACATGGTGTCGTGGATAATTTCAAGAAGCGTCGTGTAAGTACAAAACAATAGTTGAACTGAACTAAGTGTGTACTTTTTACGAGTTTTAGTGTTAAAAACAGTTGATGGGTGTTAGCTTTGTTAGCGTACGGGGCTAATTTGTTATCGCTTCTTTGCTGAAGCAATTTTTGTGTTTGGCTTTTGGAGGTTGCAGTGGACGCCTCAACACGTAACAATGTTATTATGCAGGTTCCTATATATTTTGTTTACTCAAACACGGTTATATGTCTGGTTGATTTGCGAATCAGTTGAAAGTTATCATGTTTATCTATGTAACCGTCCATGTTGTCAATGAGTCATCCAATAGCTAACTAAATTGCATGCGTTGAGTTTAAACATGTTGCGACATGACGATCTGTTAAGGAGTGCCAGCTCCAGCTGTAAATCTGAAGAGAGAGGCCAACCCCGATTAACTGCACGCCATTCCACATTAAGCCATTCTGGCCCAATGATTCGATTATAGTTGAGTTCAAGTAAAGCTCGTTCATGTGTTTGTTTTTTATGGTTATATTACCAGTAGTTTACAATTCACCTCCACCCCTTTCAATCTGTACATTCTGTTTTCAAGATTAGTAATTTTGAAAAGTTTTCTCATGTAACATAAGATTTTTTTTTTGTGAAGGGCATAAGGGAGTGTTGGAAAATATTAGGGATGGCCCGAAACCACTTTTTGATATACTAGTTCTGAGCGATTACGGAAAAATAATAAAATTAAATTATTTTGATTGAGATTGAAATCACAATTGCTGAATGATTATCCATTTTTTAAGAAGCTCAAAAAGAAAGGAATGTTCTTTAGACCTCAGACATTTGATTGTCTCAAACTCTTTGTTCTTTCACACTCACACTCTATGTGAAGTATACAATGACGTTCAAAATATCATGTCAAAAAGAGCTGCCACAAATGATTATTTTGTAACTGCTGTTGGTGATTAATCGACTAATCAGATCATATGTTCATGGTGGCATCATTGCACCAGCAAGTATCTGCTCCTATATGACCATCGGTAGATTACGGCTAGAACTCTTTAAGGTATTTACAAAATAATAATAGACAATGACGATGATAGCACATTCAATTTGTATTAAACTTTGCCAGAAATGGCAAATATGGGAAACGGATATTAAATACAAAAATTAAAATATAATTCCTTTCTGTACATGATAAATACCGCAATAATATCATTTTAGATTACTGTGAGTGCTTCCACATCGCTTTTGTCTCCTTGTTGCTCCAAATATAATTTAAAGTTCTGCATCACGGTTGAAGTGTGTGCATGTGTGTCTTACTCTGCATCTCTGCAAAAGAAGACAGAGGTTATGGTGTTCGGTCCCAGTGGGCCTTCTACTTTCAACTTAGTTTACCTCGGCCTCCTGGCATCTTATCTAAAGCCAACTGTCTCAAACTTGGGTTTCAAACTGGACAGTTTTAAATTAGATAACAGCAGATCAGTGCCGTTGTTCGATCCAGCTTCTTTCATTTTAGGTAGCTGGCTAAAGTGATGCCGTTTCTTTCCCAAAAGCTCTTAGAAACACTAATCCATGCATCGTTTCATCTAGGCTAGATTACTGCAATGCACTTTACTTTGGAGCAAGCCAGTCCTCCCTCAAGTGCCTCCACCTGGTACAAAATTCTGTTGCTCGCCTTTTAACTGGCGCTCGGAAGACAGATCACATCACCCCAATCTTGGCCTCTCTTCACTGGATCCCAGTGCACTTTAGAGTTTGCTTTAAGATACTCCTGTTCGTCTTTCAATGGCCTCACCCCAGCGTACCTCTCTGAGCTCCTCCACCCCTACTCACCTGGCTGCTGCCTCAGGTCTGTGGACCAAATGCTGCTGGAGGTGCTGAGAACTTAGCGGAGCCTCAGGTGGGATCCCGACTTTTCTTTTGCCTATGGAATTGGCTTCCATTATATGTTAGGCAAGCCCCCTCTCTGTCCATTTTTAAAACCTGTTTGAAGACACATTTTTATTATTTAGCTTTCGACTCAACATGAGACTGTCACTGTTCTGCTGTTCTTCTGGTATCTATTGTAAATGTGTTTATGCGTTTTATTAATTTGTGTTCTTATTACCTACTAATTTATACACCATATGGAAAGCGCTTTGTTACAGCTCCATCTGTTGTGAAATGCTCTATAAAAATAAATTTGTATTGTAAATTGTATTGCATCTGACAGCTGCCCATCCCCCCAAAAAATAATTAAAAAAAAAAAGGTATTCCTCCTCCATTTAACAATATATCTATAGTGTTGAATTATTTGGTGACTTTGTGACCTGTACAATTTCAGAAAATGAATAATTTCCCCCCAATCTCAGATCAGATGAAAATCACCCGATCGGCTCTAATTTCTGATCAAGTGATCGGATAGGGATATCCCTGAAAAAAAATGTTAATGTTTACATTTTGAGTCGTCTTCATTATTCCTAAGTGGGAAATGTGTTCATTTTCAGGCTTGCATCTGTGCTAAAAC
Source organism: Idiotropiscis lumnitzeri (assembly GCF_059441095.1). Lineage (NCBI taxonomy): Eukaryota > Metazoa > Chordata > Actinopteri > Syngnathiformes > Syngnathidae > Idiotropiscis > Idiotropiscis lumnitzeri. The sequence continues at coordinate 2,203,057 of NC_142410.1, forward strand.
GCTTAAGACTGGAAAATGTTTCACAGTTGTTGTTGTTTTTAATTAGTTTTACTGTTGAGCAAAAAATGTTTTGTGTTCTGTTCATTCTTTTCATTAATTTTAATAAAATGTTAAAATACTTCCAAGTTGTACAGATGATATTAAACTGTCAATTTATTTATTTTTTTCAAAACGCAATCGTGATGATAATCAACAATTTGTGACATTATGAAAACAGATAAACCTGTATATTCTCAAAGAAGGAAAATTTCTATGGTAGCATCTTGCCATTATGGCTTGAACAAACAGTACATACGGTATATAGAGAAGAACAAAACAAAGATAAATAAGCTTGTAGAAGGTAGTTTTAAGGAGCAGCAACAGCAACTGCCTCTCAACATTTTCCTCAAGCCCATCAAGAAAAGCTTGTAAACCTTGAGGGCTTCTCCCGAAGTGCCTGAAGAAGAGGAGAGTTTATTTCAAGGAACTGGCATCAAATATTCACGTTTTGTTTTTTGCTATTCGCGGGAGGACTTGTTCCATTCGCAGGGGATAACTGAAAATCCTCCAATTTTCTCTCTCTATGCTCTGGTGTCTTGTGTCTTTTATTACTCTCTCAGATCTTTGTCTTCTGTCTCCCGTGTTATCCTCCCCCTGCTTCCATCTGGTTATTGTTGTGCAGTGTCCGGAAGCCAGGGAAATTGACCCTGAGTCCACAGTCAAGGCCCTTCCAAAGGCAACATGTCTATTTTGTCAGCTGCATGCAAAATGAGAGAGAATGAAAGTGAAGAATAGAAAGGAAAATGTACTAGCAGAGATGGTAGTATTGATATGATGGTCGATTTGATATAGCGTGTGATTTTTGTAAACTTTCTGACTCAATGAATGCTTTTAAAGTACTCTCTATATTTTAGTTTGAGTTTTTTTTCAGAAACTATTACGTTAGGGGTAGAAATCATGATGTGCACACTCTTGCGTCATCGTTTACATGCATACTTTGTGTCTAAGCATGAACTAAAGTGAAGACGAGATGCCGCTTTTGTGTCTTCTGTTCAGCTCGTCATCATATAAACGTAGTAGCCTTAAATTCATCATTGCAACCATCAGGTCCTTGAATTAGTTTTATTTTAATTGTAATAATTTTACTTCTTAGTAGGGCTGCACCGATCAAATATTTTGGTTTTCGGATATGCTACAGTAAACTCCTATCGAACGAACATTTATTTGAATAAAAATAAAAAAATATATTTTTTGCTCAATTAAAGATACAGAACACACATTTTAACTTAACAATAAATGGCCAACTGGTATTAGTTTTCATTTTCTATTCAAATTCAAACAGTGCATAGCAGTAAACTATCTTCCTCATTAGAAATGTGAGTGAGAATTCTGATGAATCTCTCCCCATAAATTTTGGTCTATGAGACAAAGTGACATCAGAAGCACAGTAGCAATTTTGCCAGCTAAAACACCTAACTTGAGTTAGCCTGGTTTATTAAAAAGTGATTAGTAGCAACTGCAACTGTGTCAGCATCAAAGTGTGCAGAGTCATTCAAGTCTTGAGCGCTACCAGCACTGCAAACGCGGCAAGCACTGTTGGTGGAGTCGGAGGTTGCTCATGGACAAAAGGAAACGTTTGACATATTTTTATTGTTTGATTTAAATAAAATGCATTTAGATTTAATCACATTGAGGGATAATCTGTTCAGTAAACACATTTTGAAATATTATTTCGGTCAGAAATTGATTTGGCCATAGATACAGTATCATCTAAATTGGAAAAAATAGATCAGTAACATCTGCACAGAGGATAGGCAACAAAGAGGCAGAGGCTGGTGCTAAGTCATTAATATACATAAATGAAGAATAGCATAGGTCCCAGACTAGAATCGTGTGGTACTTCATATGTACGGGTGGCACAGTCTGAAGACCATCCATTTATGCATACAAACTTTCGACTCTGCATTTCACCTTAACAATTAGCACACATAATGACTTTCTCTTGATCGGTGAAAGCGCTACCTGTTAGTGGGATAGTTTATTTGTCAAAACAAAGGAGAGGATCCGCATCAATTAGCTCATTGCTGTTGCTTCACACAGATTTACATATAGTACAAATAAAGTCCGTGCTGCTGCAGCGCAAGCTATCTTAGCACCTAGCACTCAAGCAGCTGCGAAAGAAATTACTTCTGGTAGTACGGGCCGCAGCATGACATAGATTATAATTTTTTAACTAGTTTAGCTCTGTTCATGTGTTCACAATAATATTACGCTGATTTGTGAGCGTGGAGTGTAAGAGACCTTCAAAGAATACACAGCATGACAATCTCAAAATTGCATTTTCTGAGATTGCAATTTTGATCCCAAAATACGATAGATCGTTCTGCTCTATTTGAGACCCCATTTAGCTTATCTGCAAAGTACTTCTTTTTATTATTTTCTTAGTAAAGATAGATTATGGATAGCTTTTTTCCATTTTACCTTGTGTCAAATTAAATGTCATGATCGCATCGCATCCTTTTCTAATCCAAATGTAGAGTTAATGTTTTTTTTCCCACAATTTCTTTCATTGATGGTAGTTTCAAACGCCTTTGAGCTACACAACCTTGTTGATGGTATTGTAATTTCTTTTTATGTTTTAATGGTGAATATTCTTTTAGGCTCTGTCACTCTAATCATACACAATTGAGTATCACTCTTATCAATACCAAATGGATCTCGCAGCAATTCAGCATGAAATAAAGGCGTCATACACATTATGTTGTGTAATGCTTATTGTAATATTGAAGCACTTGTGTGTTATAAACAAATTACTAAAGCTATAAATATTATAGCTAGTAATATCTAGTTCTTTAACTAATAAAATACAACATGACTAATAAGCTATATGGTTTTTTTTTTCAGGCTCATGTTTGGGACGCTGTATCCTGCATACTACTCCTACAAAGCTGTCAAGACAAAAAATGTCAAGGAATATGTAAGATCATTTACATTCACCTATACATTGAATCATGTCGCTCAAACTCCTGGCATAATCATCATGCACTTTCTGACTAAAGTCGTGGAACAGAACCTTAAATTAGGGGCGTAGCCTTGTATGCACCCAATCACTCTGATTGTTCTTAAATACCTGCATGTAATATAATATAATAAAGAAGCTTTTACACCAAAATTCAAAGCAACGTCGAGGTTCCTGAAACATTCATATACGTCAAGTTAATGACTTGGCAAAAGTTACTGCTCTATAGCTGCAATCTAGGAGGTAGCACAGACAAGTATAGACAATCCAAAACAACAATGCAATTAAAGTAATGAGGCAGATAGCAGAGGTGCACATAGCAATTTTGGATTAGTTCTCAAAGGAGAACCAGATGTTATTGCTTGTTTGTTTCCTCATCCACCAAACTCACTGGATGAATTTACAGCATGGGGCCATGTGATCAGCTGATTTGCCGCTGTTCTCCGGGGCAGAGGTCTGATCTGTTTTGTACCACGGACCTTCACTTAAAATTATGCAGTGGAACTTTGAGTTGCGAACATCCCCGTTTACAAACAATTTGGGTTATGCACAAAATTTAATAGAGAAATTAATTCCCTATATGTACTGCTTCTGGCATACAAATGGTCTTGGCATGGACAAATGGATGGATCTACGTTGTGCTTCTCCTCACACTGTATAAATATCATTGGCAAGATACATAACGCATTGTTGTTAACTGATGAATATATCCTTCGCTGGTGCAAGGTTTAAAGTTGGGCTGTACAATTAAGCGAACTTCATTTATCATTTTGATGATAAACCTCAACGATTACAAAATTGGCATAATCGTGAAAACTATTGTTATATGCAGCAGGGGTGCCCATTGCGTCAATCGCGATCGACCCGCAGCTTGCAAAGGGGGTGTCGGTCGATCGCGTTGACATACGGAGCTGCCAGTCAGAGACCTGTTGCATGCCTCAACCCACATGCATATGCAAGAGTGCTAACTAGCAAAATTAGCAGTTTCCATTTTGTTCCATCTACCCAAAACCTAATAATAAAGTATAAAAACGAGATGGGAACATGTAAGCTAAGTATTTCCACAGTCCACACAGAGCGAGACGAGGATTTTTGTTTTGACGTTGGCTCTGTGGTGGGGTGTCCCGCGCTGGCTGGAGAGCAGGCGGGCCAGGGGGCTGCAGACGATGTGCTCAGGCAAGCACTCGCAGTTTCCTCGGTGCTGGAGAATGACCCGCGGTGGTGGAAGACGCGTCCACCACCACCATAACCGTCAGCCACAGCACGAGCAAACATGAAGTCCAAGTACCCGTTCCAACGTGCCTAATGTTCAGTGGGAGGTGTGCGCAAGGCTCCTGTCGGGACTCTATCCATGACCCATTCCATTCAGCACAATTCACCAGTAAAGTGAGGACAGAAAATGTGCAGTAGTTTATTATGCAATATGGTTCCCTGCAGCTATGCAAGGTACAATATATACTACCTATAAATAATTCAAATTCTATTATCAAATAAATCTATAAATAAAGTAGGTAGATCACTTGGACTTGGTTATTTTATAAGTAGGTCGCATGCTGAAAAGGAGTGTGCTCCCCTGATATACAGTACCGTATTTTGACGACCATAAGGTGCACCTAAACAGCTCAACTAGATATATGAAATAAAGAAAGGGGAGTTAGAAAAAGAATAATATGGAAGACGAGCTTCGCCAAGACAAAGCTGAGTTTCCGTGGAAACAAGGCGAGGTAGGCAGAGTTGGAATACCATTTGGGGCAATGGATTAATGATCAAAGAACAGTCGGAGCGTTTCTATAGTCACTATTCAACAGAGTGCAATAATGCGTGCAAAAGAAATGAAAATCAAGGAGGTCCGTCTTGGTGCTTTTGTTTTATTATGAACCGGTGCCGTCTATCCATCCGTGCAAAGACAAAGTGCAGCAACTTCCGGCGGATAAAAAAAAAACAAGGTGGCTTCCTCTTGAACTGCAGTGAAAAAAATGCCGACAAACACATCCAGCTCAACCACATCGCCAACATGGACGAGCGGTCGCTCACTTTTGACATCCCGGTTAAAAGTCGTCTTTTACTGCTTGGCTTGGTTGCCGTGGTAATGAACAGAAACTACCACCTAAGGTGATTTTTTTTTTAAGAGAAAGATGCTATTGCATTATTGTATAATTTATTAACAAAAGAGAGAGAGGGTGATTTGGTTCTCGACGACTCAATTGATGTTCAATTCACATTGCCCAGCTACAAACATCTCTCTAACCAGCCATCTGATTGGCTGAGACATCAACAACATTAACTGTAAAAGGTTAGATTAACCTTTACACAACAGACGCTGTCCAAAGAAAGGTTTTCAGTCCAAATCAAAAGGGCTGGATGGACGATGATCAAATGAATGGCTGATCAAATTCATGTTAAATGAATATCAAAATGGTTTGAACTGAGAGATAAACATGGATGTGTATTAATTCGCCGACTATAGCTTGGTGGTGGGTTACTGCTGCAGTCTCTAAAACCCTGATGTCAGGTGTTTCCTTTTCTTTGCCCTTTTAATGCAAGGCAGTTATTCACACAGAGGGCTAGTAAATGTCTTATTTTGCGTCAGGAATGCAAAATGACTGCTCTATAGTTTACTGAGGTAATGTTCTCCAGTCTGATGGGATGAAAGATAAAAGCATAAATTGTATCGTCAGCCAGAGTGTGGTAAATTATGTAAAGAGGGAAATGAAAGTGAGCAATATGCATTGAAACAATTAGATACTCTCACCATCTCATTCTGTTTTTTTCCCTTTTTCCTTTTCATTTCTCATTCCCATGAGCCTGAGTGTTTTTTCAAGAGTTCACTACGAGGTCACAAATAAACCAGCAAGCAATGGTGCAGGAAGGTGGGAAGATTTTGTGTTTGAGCTCTGTGGATGCCTTGTTTTCATCGACTCTGTAAATGTATTATTAATTCTGAACCTTCATGCTTGTTAAACAATGCTTGGACTTTTGTTGTGAAATGTGCTATATAAATAAAATGGTATTGTGTTGGTTTGAATTGTATTTTAAATAAACACTCTCCTTTCTCCTCAACTTTCACACGCTCAATTTCAATAGCCAGTAAGAGGGTAGTCACTCATGCATCAACAACTGGGATTGGCTTATACTTGCTAAGTGACTTTGTATTGCTGGATCCGTTATTGAAATTTCTGCAACAAGTGTATCGTCCCCAAGACGCTATGCCAAGTACTGCATAAAACAGAATACGGAATCCAATACAGTCTCTTCCAAAACTTTAATAAATGTTATCCTAATATAATATCCTTTATTGCTATTTATATAAAAAAAATGTTACCTTTACTTTTAGAGCATATCTGTGAAGATGCAATTGATTCTGTGATGTGAATTTTGGGCCATATCCACCCGCCCTAACCGAAAGTCATGTTTTGTTTAAATAAATAAATCGAACCTAAATATGATAAGTATGACACACTTTCAACTACTGATAACTACGACTGCCACAAACGATTATTATGCTAGTCCACTAATTGCCAACAGTAGTCGTGATTAATCAACTAATCGGATCATATGTATATTGTTGCCTAATCGCACCAACGGTCCCAATTAACCACAAAGAGTGAGGGATTACCGTTTTTATGTTTACAATTTGTTGACCAGTGTTATTTGCCACGCATTTGTTATTAGTTCCAGTCTTGTTTTTGTCAGGAGATATGACGCATTATTTGATTCATAACTAAACAAACACTGACTAGTTAAGGCATCAACCCTTGGAAGTGGTCATGATTGAAGTTTGTGTCTTGAACAAATAACTTTTGTATTTGAAACTATGTATTATTATATATTATTATATAATATTGTTGCGTTAGTTTTAATTGTTGATGTGTACTTGTAGGTTCGGTGGATGATGTACTGGATTGTTTTTGCCCTTTACACTGTGGTGGAGACCATCACTGACCTTACACTGGCATGGTGAGTTAACATAAAAACAGTCAGAAATCTGGTGACACATGATGACAGTTTGAAATTTTTCTTCAACTTTTGAGGTCGCTCGTCGTCGTCATCAAAACATTTGTAGCTTCTCATATGCCAGTACAAGCACATTGCAGCCCCTTACCCACTCACAATATTGTGCTCACTCATAAAACGGGTTGCGCTGAATATATCAGAAACTACAATTTTTACGTTTAGCCGATTATTGACGGCACGTAAACGTAGTCACAGTTGGAGCTCGATTCCTGTAATGATATTTTGATAGTTCAATCATTTGAGGGGCATTGTTATCAATTAGCAGACTCGATAACTTAATTTGAGGAGCAACTTTGTGGCGCATTTTATTTAAATTTTTTAGTAGACTAATCCCAGAGAAGTGAAGCAAGGGTTTTTGTAAGAAATAAAAAAAAATATGACGATGAGTGAATATAATGAACAATTGTGAGTCAGAAATGTAGCTAATTTGCCACCACGCAGGCGATGATTATTGACTTAACAACAACTTCACCGCATGTTTAGGCGCACTAGTAGCCAGCCGAAGCTATTTTTAGCCAGCGGTTTCTGCGCAAGTAGCACTGATCTTCCCTCGGCCTCCGAATACCTGCGGAAGGTGATGTGAGCCAGGTGAAACTTGGTGGGCGTTCTTCTACTTACTTTGGACAATTGTCTTGCCGTTTGATTCTTAGTTTTGCTATATGATGGGTTTTAATGAGGCGCAAAATGAGAAATTTGACCTCCAACCTGCAATGCGAAACTGCTTATTTTGAGTCTTGCGTATTGACAGGTAGGGCTGGGCGATATGACCTAAAATCAATATCGCGATAAATTGAGCAATTTTACCTCGATAACGATAAACGCACAATCAATTCCCCCCGTGGACCAAAATCAAAATAAATGCATATTAACTGTTTTTTTTTATTGACCAACTGGTACACATTACTTTCAATGAAAAATAAAAGTACAAAAATCATTTGTATAAACATTCCAAATAGCTTGCTTTGCATGACTTGAACAATGTCACAAAGAACAGGAGAAAAAGGGTACCTCTCACAAAATCTTTTTCTGCAAATAGATTGCGCCGAGATGCTGTAATGCCATTTGCAAAGGCCTAGATTTGTGTAAAGGTATCTTGTAACCAATATAAATAATGCCATGGGCAAAGGAGCTAGTCGCCTGTTAACAAAATGCTAAATAAAATGGAAAAAAATGTCAATGGAATGCCAATGCCAAATAAACAAGTGTGCTTCATCAGGAAAATGTGCCGTCTCGAGTACTCTGGTGCACAGTCGCCACTTGCCGTCTATGTAATGCACATTCGGGCTCAAACAGGGATCCATGTTGCGACTCGACCAAAAGTCTGATGTGGATGCAAAATGCTTGACATGTCTACGCTCCTGTCCCGATGTCCATATCGGGAAGTACGGTTTGCGACAAATATTTTCGTACCTCTTGTCGGCTACTTTCATGAGGCGCTTAAATCCTGTGCGCTCCACTGTAACTAGAGGAGCTATATCTTCAGCTATGTGCTAGGCTATCGCGTCCTCCTCTGAGACCCTCTCTCGCGCTGTAGCCGTCTTAAAGGGGCATGAACATCACCGCAGACAGCAAAGACTTTTCTTTTTCTTATTTTTTTTTAGACACCAAATTTACCGACATGGGCAAAATGATGTCGGTCATTGTAATACATTTCGGTAACGGTAAATTTTCGGTTTATCGCCCAGCCCTATTGACAGGTATGGCCAAAATCTGTGTGTGTGGCTGGCAAAAGTAGTTCGTGGCGGGCCACCACAGTTAAATGCACAAGTGGAAAACATCATTTATTTATTTATTTATTTTGCCCAGCCTTCAATAACGCCGGTGATCAATCGCAAATTAAAGGCATTAAGGCTAGTCACAAAAAGTGCATAAAATGCACCATATCAGCCGATCAAGCCGATTTGAGTAGTGGTAGTGATTAGAGAGTAGATAGTAATTCAAATGAGAACTGAGTATAATGCACCGAGAATTTTGAAAACCTGATTTTTTTTTGTTGTTTATTTCTTACATTGTCTATCCGAAATCTGATCACATCAATATTCCCTTCATATCGGAGTAAAACGGTATAGCTTCATTATTTCTGAACATAGCTCGATAAAAATTCGCACATTAATTTACCTGGAAGTGCTGAATTTAATTTTGAAGTTATTTCCCATAAAAATGCAAATTTAAAGGCTTATTAGCGTTAATGGACAAAAAACGGCTTTCAAGTTTTTAAAGTGGTGGAGTGGACAGTATTTTTCTGTCAGAATGACAACATTGAAGTTAAGCTATTCAAATTTGGACATAACATAGGAACCCATAATATAACCCATAAATGTAATTTGAGAAATACAAATACCTGTTTGGATTGCCGCATTATTTGATGAGTGTTTCTTCCATTTCCAGGTTTCCCTTGTACTATGAACTGAAGGTAGCATTTGTGATCTGGCTCCTGTCCCCTTACACCAGAGGAGCAAGTCTCATTTACAGGAAATGTTTGCACCCGCTGCTGTCTTCCAGAGAGAGGGTGAGAACCATTGTGACTGGCATTTTTAAAAGTATGCGATTGAACTCTCTTGAAAAAAAATGTCCTGTTGATTGCTCTTGCTCTAGGAAATAGATGAGTATATTGTGCAGGCCAAGGAAAGAAGTTATGAGACCATGGTGAACTTCGGCAAGCAGGGCCTCAGCATTGCAGCCACTGCCGCTGTCACTGCAGCTGTCAAGGCAAGTATTGCGATGTTATTTCGGATGGACGAATTTTCCACGAAGCGTGTTCGTTCTCTTCCCTGTCTATCTATAATTGTCGGCATTACTGAGAAGGATTTAATTAGTTATTTATTTTAATGTTGAGTGTGCTATAAGCAGGTGTCACCAATGTGTTGCCCTCGGGCATCAGAAAATCCCCAAGGGACACAAATATAGCTCACCAGTGATGGAGCATTGTGATTTTCTAAGTGATCATTTGAAAAAGAAAGAAAATATTGCATATTGATATCTATCGGTTTCCTAATTATTGTGACAAATCATTAACTTGACCAGTTTAATGAATGTCATTAAATATTAATGAATAGGGTTGTGACTAACAAATTTTGGGATTTATTATCCTTTTCATGATTCCATCTTCTAGTTCAAGGTAAAAAAAAATTGTCAGCCAACATAATTTAAGCACATTTGTTATTTCAGAAGTGTGTGTCAAACTGGTAGCCCTTTGCACTTAGCAGCAGCCAAGGAATAGCGCTCAGCTTCAAAAAGGTTGGTGACGAGGGGTGGGCAATATATACTTTAGATTTTTTTCCCAAAAACTCCAAAACATTCATTTGATGATATTGTACAAAAAAATAAAATCTGCACTTGTTTCACAGTACATTTATGAATAGATGGTGTCTCTGAACAACGTTTTTGTTTATTATTTTAAACTGCTAAATACATCTGCAAATTTTTCAGCAATATTAAACTGAAGAAACTCTAATCATATTTAGGCTGTATCGGGTGTTTTCATTGATTTTTGTGACTATTTATGTAAATTAAATATCACCTTTTACTCCATAATGACAAATATAATCCCATTTTGAGCTGCAGTAAGTGTTGGTCTACCACTGCTAACTACTACAGCGATCAGAATTTGAAAATAGCTTCAAATAGATTTCTGGTGAACATTTTATGAGAAATTAGTTTCTCCATGAAAATATCTTCAAAGTTTGCTCTAGGTTTGATGTATAGTATGCAAAGATCTACTATTCCCAACTGCTAAAGGTGTCAAAATGAAAAAAAAATCTATACTTTTATTTGAGATATTTGTGAATGGCATGGCTGGAGACGTGACACTTTTTCGCTATCTCAGTACCCATCCGGCCTCGACCCTCTGGCCTTATTCATCAAAATTGTCGGGCGCCAACCCCATTTCAGCCCACGTTTGTATAGTGGTAGTCTTGCTTGTGAATTTATAAAATTAGAAAAATACATAATTTAAAAAATTAATTTAAAAAAAAGGCGCCAATAATTGCCAAAAAGCCAAATAATAGCACTGATTATCAGTCTCTACGATTATCTGGCTGTCACTAACAAGGAATGATGCACTACTTGAGCCGTGTTGGTGATGATGATGCCTTGCTCAAGGTCACCTTGAAGAGTAGCAGACGAGCATCTCTCCAACAAATAGTTGGCACTATGTGTGGATGTGTTTGCGTGTGTGTGTGCGTGTGTGTTCACTTGCTTTTTGAATGCAAATATCCAACTGTTCAGGGTTTCAGGGCCTTTTGCGGCACTTAAATTTAGAAGAAGGAGGTCCAATTCTATTCCTTTCAGAGACTCTTTCATAATCTCTGGATTTCTCTTGCAACCTGGTGATGACATTCTGTGACACTCTATGATAAGTGGCCACTTCCCTCTAAGAACATCCTGTTTGCAACTTTGCAATTCCACTTTTGATCAGTTATAAGGCATCACCTTGGTCCCATGATGTAAAAATTTGATCTGCATGATGAAGATGACTTTTTAATACCAGGGGCATCAAACAGCAGCAGCTCATCCAGAACGCTGTAGTTCGTGTTTTGACCAGAACAACGAGATAAGAGCGTATTGCTCCAGATTCAAGTCAATTATTAGAGCCCAGAATTCAAAGCAAATATGTTGAATCAACATATGCAAATGGAATAAGATGGCAACAGAACCTAGCTAGCTCTGACTGTAAATGCTTTTAAATCCAGATTAAAAACGTAAGTTTTTGTGGAGCATTTCTAGAATCTATTTTTCAAATATTCACTTCTTGTGCTGCACATTCTTTTAGTAATATTAGTAAACTACTTTTTATTTCTTTAATTTGCTTTTAAATTCTTCTTTTTGTTAAATTCCTTTGAATGTTGAATGCCTTTTTGTGAATTTTGCCTTTCAGCTCCCCTATTAGTAGGTGGGCAACCGTGCATTACTGAAACAATGAACAATAGGACAAGTACATTCAAAAGTTTAGAGAAGGTCAAATTAAGTCCACGTGTCATTCATTTTAAAGGATTCTCCATCTTTCTATTTTCAACATTAGAAGGTTTTGAGCATTTTTATTTTTAGGTTTTTAAGTTATGCTCTAATGCGTCTGTGTCGAAAGGTACTTTATTTTTTTCAATTTGTATCAGGTGTGATTTAATTTTTGCGGCACAGAATCTCCAACCTGCTTCTGTATCTGTACTGTCTCTGCTTGCTTAATGGCCGCGGACACTGATTTTCTAATACGGCGAGTTACTGCATGGGACTGCATGGGTCTGCCCAAAGCTGCTGCGTGCAGTATGTCACAAAAGCGAGTACAGCCGACATATTTTTTGGTAATATTTTATATATTGAGATATTTATTTCCAAGGATGATTTTTAGCCACCAGCTGAAAATGGCTTCATCTGCCCCAATTTCTGATCATATCAATCAGATCGAGACAACGCTTCCTCTTAATACACACCACTGAAGAATTGTGACTTTGCAACAGTGTGAGATAGTTGGTGTACTTCACACCACGGTACAACTTGACAGCTCGCTCCAAAAATAATTCAACACAGTCAGTGATGAATGGAAGTACCAATAATCTGTTTCAGCCTCCTCCCAAAATAACAACAAATTATTGATAGTGTGCTTTAAATATTAAACGTTATAAAAATGTACAGTCATTCGATAATTAAAGAGAATTCAAAGACATTTTTGTCACACGTTCTCTATTAGTTCATTCTAGTGTGCACGCCTTGACCACTTGGGGGCAGTATAAGACCTTCACTTAGAATTGTAGTCACTTTTGTTGGTTTGAACATCTGAGCTATTTTGAGGAGAGAGTAAATTTCCAGTTATACAAGCTGTATAATGACTTGTTTATATTGTTGCAAAGTGTACTTTCTTCAGTGTTGCCCCATGAAAAGATCTAATAAAATAGTTACCAAAACTCGAGGGGTGTACTCCTTTTCTTGAGCTACTGCAGCTAACTCTATCATGACTAAGTTTCTTCTTGTTTCTCTATTCTGACCTCCTTCTTTTCCTAGGGCGTTTGTGCTTCACCAGGCTCTTCTGGGAGGTAAAAAAAAGAGATTCATAGATGCATGGACCAAACCTTTCCACCATTTCACCCCAACATTGTTCTCATGTCCTCATTTCAATATTCTTATAATGTTCACAATTTTCTGTCTACCAAGTACAACGATGCATTGTTTTTCGTGTACTTTTATAGATGGAGTTTAAGTTATTTTTTGGGTGTACAGTGGGACCCGAAGTGACGCGCACTAAATCATAAAAGCAATTTAAACTTCAAGATGAAACGTACAGTTTCCAGGCAAATGTGTATTAGGAAGAGAATTACAGAGAATTATTGCTCTCAACATGGTTCTCCTCGCATAAACACTTGACACAACACAAATTTCTGGTTCAGTTTATTTATATGATTATTATTGACTCAATCTCACTTTGACCAGATTGTGAATTCAGGTCGATCTTGACCAGCTAACTGTTCGACTTAAGCGATTCCACTGTCTATGTGTACACTTGTCAGCATGTGTTTAGCCACTCATCAATTTTAAAGCTTTTAACCACTGTAGTATTTGCCAAATTTCCCAAAATTAGTTGAATTGAATTTACATTTACCAATGCTAATTGAATTTGGGATTTTGGAATTTATGATGGTACCATCAAAGTTCAAACCATGTGAACAAAATGAATATGATACATGCCGAAGTTTGGTTTTGAGATGACTGAAATGAATGCACTAACCTTATCAGTTTTGTTGTTGTTGTGAACGCTGAGGGGCTGACAAAATATTAAACAGTGTTGATCTGTGAATTTTTCTGTCACAGGGTCAGGGTGCCATCACAGAAAAACTGCGGAGCTTGAGCATGCATGACCTCACACAGATCAGTCAGCAAGACATAAGAGGAGAAAACCAGTTGTACCGCTACAGCTCCCAAACGGCCAATCCATCCATCAGGCGATCCCAAAGTGCTGATGTACCCGATGACGCAGGTATACACACAAGAAAATACATTTTAAAAAATATATATATATTACTTGTCATTTTCTACTTCTATTTTCTACTATTTTCTATAAAACTTGAAACATATTCCAAATAACATCTTGGCCTCGTTGTAAACTCAAATAGAAAGTATATTTAGATTGAAAGATTGTACAATTGTTGATCAAAACAGACTGCGCTTTTCAGGTATTTTTCTAGTCTTCTCATAGAATTCTCAAAACTTCCCGCTGACAGGTTTAGTTCTGCCCACACTGCAGAAATGTTGATTTGCGAGACTGAGTGGAGGTAACTTGAGCAGAGCATTTTGCGGCAAAGTTATACAACTAATTTGGTATTTAAATTTGGCTTTGCAAAGTGTGCAATTTACTTTAGATTTCTCCAAAAAGCATCAAGCAAGTAAATAGTCTGCGTTCATCCACGCCTGTAAGAAGTTAACTGAGTTAATTTTTTTTAGATTCATCTCCAAAGTTCGTTCTATAACTTTGACAGCTCTAATTATATATTATAGTGCTCAACTTTAACCTTTGTTGGGCCACTCAAGTTCTCCAATGCCAATTGCAGCACAAATTTCAGAAATAAATAGGCTATAGTCAACGTCTTTTACTGCACTGCACACATTGTTTTGCATTAAGTTAAATCATTGCGTGAGGAATAGATTAAACAAGATATAAGGCCCAGAAAATGTCAAACGTAAAAAAAATTTGTTAGATTTTTATACTGCAAAATAGGGATGTAACGATTCACTCAGCTCTGATTCAATTTTTGATTTTCAGTCCCTGATATGAATTAATATATTTTTTTTAATCTCTGCCAGGCTTGTCTCGTATGGTGCTGCAGACATCCACAAAAGCAATTTGCATTGATGTATAAAATTGAGTGTAATGGAACCAAAAACTATTAACTATGCTGAGTTGCACTAATTCTATGAAACTACCTATAAATACTACAATATTTTTTCAAATGTAGATGAGACTGAAACCATACGAATACATTTAGGGTGCTAATTTACTGTGCAAAATAAAACAAAAACAAATACTTGATTTGCTTTTTTTAAAATTCAGTTTTTATTTAACATTAATACAAACTGTTTTGTCTTGCTTCTCTGGTATGCATAATAAATTCTACACAAATATTGGGCCACCACTTATAAAGCTTAATGTACCGGTACGTAACCCTATATTAAAACGATAGCAATAAAAATATTTCAGATAAATAAAAACCTGCTGTACATGCCTTGGCCAGCTATGGGCAGTGTTGTATCATGCTTGCTTGGAGCACACGCTTATATTTGGATAAAAAGATTGACTATTATTCATATAACTTTTATTTATTTATTTATGAATTGGGTATTGGTATACTACCTGTCTATACGTGTTTAGTGCAGAATTTGTATGTGAATAATCGTTATTTGCAACCTGGTGCTTTCACAACACAGGAACTTGAAAACACACACTGTGCCCTATGGCATTTTAATCACCTTCATGTATCACCTAAAACAATCGGCTAAATGGCTGATGTTTTTCCCTTTGTTTTCTAACCATTAACAGCAGTTGTACACTGGTAACAATTGGGTATTACGCAGAATGCGACACCATAACTTTTATACGTGTGCAAGGAATAGACCTAGACGTCACTATTTTACACACAACCAAAAGTCACAGTTGTTCAATAAAAAAAAAAAAAAAATCAGCAGCATAAATCAAACATAAATGCGTTAAATATGACACACATTCAACTACTGGTATAATTAATTCCCCTTAATTCCTCATTAATTAAATGATTGCACCATGCCATGTATTCTGGGAACTAAAAAGGATATTTTTTTTTCAAGATTTTTTTAAATATATATATATATATATATATATATATATATATTCCATATTGACCACTGCAATTCGAATAGCCTAAATTTGCATCTGTTGTTTTATCCATTATATGTTCTTTAATTATTTATTACATATTTATTTTATATTTATTTAATTAATCGGTCATTTAATCAGTAATCTGTATTTTTTTCCTGCCAAAATTTGGCATCGGAATCTGCCTATAAAAAAATAAAAATCAACATCAGTTGGGTCCTTGTTTATAATCAATGAAATTTAAATTAATTTCCCAACTGTACACTACCTCACACTTTGAAAGTCCCTTAATTGCAATAACGGTGTGTTTTCAGAATACTTCTATGACCAGGACGACAGGAGCGATGACGAGACTGAGCCAACTTTCTCTGAAGACGAGGCTGTGTCTCAGAAAGGACTGAGGCGATCTCAGAGTGTCAGGCTGACACGGTCCAGAGTACGTAAAGATGTAAGTGTTGCCTATTGGAACAAAGAAAGCAAAAGTGATCACTGGAAGATCCGAAGGTGTCGTACCAGTGTCAATTATTTCTCTGTCTTCTCTTCTCACTAGGCTCGATATGGCTCGCTGAAGATTAAAGGGAAGAAGAGACCAGCGCTGAGCTCCATCACTTATGGAATGTGAAGAAACTTCATCTGACACACGCGCACGCACGCACTCACGGATCCACTGCTGAGTAGTTAAAGATATTATCTATCTGAAATCTTTAACTGTTTAATATTCTTATTTACAGTATATATTTGTATACAGAGGATATGTAAAGTTTTCACAATATTGTTCGAATGCCAGCTTTTGGAGATATAGGTCCATAATCTGTGGAAAATGTATGCGATGTTTTATCTTTGTTTCATTTCCATCCCCAAAACCTGCAAATTGAACAATAATGTGTCAACTTTGATAGCCACTGTATATACGCGTGTTTTTTTAGGTTTGTCTGACTTGAGTTGAATTCATATTCAGTGTTTTCTTTCACTGCCTGTCACCAATGTGGATGGATAAATTATCAACGCTTTATGGATTAACCAGAATCATTCCTGCCAAGGTCCCAAAACTCCCTTATTCCTTCATCTTAAATTGACCAAGTATAAGTTTTAAGTCATTCGTCATTTGTGTTGACAACAATCAGCAGACGAACATGAACAACATTTTAAATGCAACACTAACACCGATTTAACTGCACATTTTTAAAGTTGCCTTTCATTGTGGACAATGTGAGGTATGTTTGCAATAATTATGATGTTTTATCGGCCTCTTGTAACACCACATCTGTGAAGTGGATGATTATCTTGGTGTGTGTGTACATATATATATACCGTATTTTCCGGGCCATAGGCCGCTCTTTAAAGTCCTGAATCTTCCCCAAAACAAACAAAGCGCCTTGTAAAGCGACGCGCCCATTATATGGACTAAGCATCACTCGCGACCATCAACTCTTTTACTCATTGGGCTGTTCGGAGTGCATGTTAGCACACCCTGCTGGACAAAGTCTGAGTCATCTATGCTTCAAATTGACCGTGACTTATACAATATGTGACTATGGTGTTTGGGTGATGGTGTAGGAGAAAGCTGGACAAAAGGGCAGCTGTCCACAATGTTGTAGTCTGTCTTATCATTTAAGTTATTGCAAGAAAGAAACGTCCCAGGTTTAGACAACAGACTGCAAAAAGGCCAAAGCACAACAGCACATCTCTCTAAACAGCCATGTGATTGGCTGAGTCTGAGTGGCTCCCAAGATGCCATTGCTATAATCTTTTTGTGTTATTTTTATTTCTTTTGGGTATATAGATGGCATGAGAGATACATGTTTTGTGTTAATCTTATTTCTTTGTTTCATTGTTTGCTTGTATTCTGAGTTTTTTTTTGGTTTTGATTTGAAACAGTGACTCTAAGGAGTGTGGTGACCAGTGAAGTCCCTCCCCTGACGTTGTCTAGTAGACTATTGCCAAGACACCTCTTATTGGTTGGAGTCATTGTTATTGACAGTGATTCTTAATCGTTTCATGACATCTGTCATTGAAATGGGGTGGTACCTCTGGCAGCGATTCCTTCTGGGATTGAGTCCTAGTGAGCTGGCATCAGCTGAGCTAGCGCGGTGCGAGCTAGCTAGTGGCAGCGATTCCTTATGGGATTGAGTCCTAGTGAGCTGGCATCAGCTGAGCTGGCATCAGCTGAGCTAGCGCGAACGAGCTAGCATGCTCGCGCGGCTGGCTGGCGCCGCGCGACCTAGTATATGCATTAAAGACGTAAATAGCACCCTCAACTGGTGTTGCGCCCTTTGAGGCAGCGCGTCGTATGGTCGTAAAAATACGGTGTGTATGTGTGTGTATGTGTATATATATATATATATATATATATATATATATATATATATATATATATATATATATATATATATATATATATATATATATATGTATGTATATATATATATGTGTATATATATATATATATATATATATATATATATATATATATATACAGAGAGATTTGTGAACAAAATAGGCCTTTTGTGTACGTGGAAAAAGTCTTATCTATAAATACAGCTCATGAAAAATGGGAGCAAAGAGTAATTGTTGCATTCACATTTTAAATAATTTACTTCTAATAAGGCCTGCACATGTATTATCCTTACTTTGTTTTGTTTCTTTTTTGTAACCTTTGGATTAGAAGGGCTTTATTATTATTTTTGGATACGCATCTCATCCCAAAGCCTTTTTTTGTTGTTGCTTGTCATCTCAATTTTTAAAGTAGTATATTTGCAAGTAGGACACACAGCACACAAAATGATTTTAGCCTCGATAAATCAACGTATTAATCCACTCATTGAAACTAATGGCTTTAAAATGAGCCACAGTCGTCACTGCTGCTGACTCAATGGAGGAGATGAAGTGTTTCTTTTTATTGCGCTTACTGAATTAAAGTCGTCATCGTTATCTCAATCGTGCTGTAGATGACAAGTCATGTTAAGAATTATTTTTTATATACTTGGAGTGTATCTAGAAATACAGTTATCATAGGACAAATTATATTTAAAAAAAATAGGCAATATGTGCTTGGAAAATGAGTGGCAGAGCTGTTCTTATTAATTCTAATATTAAAAACAATCTAGTACCACCAAGAGGCTTTCCAATGATGCGTTCATGTTGGGAAGACCGTTGACAACACTTTGGCTACCCAATATTATTAGATGTTGGTTGACCCACATTGACAGCACAGAAATATTCTGTTACAGCTTTTGGCATTTGATGAGGTGTCAAACAAGCCAAATCTTGTCATGTCGTGTCCATACAATGCACATAACTGACTAATTATATACCAAAGCTTTGTGTACTTAAGAGTAGCGCGCCTCAGGTTTTGGGTAACTGTTTTGTGGATTACTTGATTGTTAATAAATTGCTGCCAGTTTTCTGTGGGCAACAGAATTTGTGTCACTGTGTGGGGAATTTCTTTCCATACTTGTCTTGTTGCGCCAAAACATCGCCTGTGTGAAGCCTTTTCTTTACAGCGAATAAATGGATTTCTGGTGTAAGTGTTCCCCAAATAGGATCTGATCAACAATTCACAATAATACTTGAACTAATGCCACACAAAGAAGGACATTTGCATGTTTTTACTGAACACATTGTGTAAACCTTTGCACACTGCAGGGTGGACAATGTGCAACCCCTACAACAGGGCTCACAATTTATTTAGTCAAATTTTAGCAACTCATCCAAGGAAAACTCAGGAGATTGGAAAATGTATAATGTACTGTAACTGACAGAGTAGGGTTATTCAGGGGAAAAACTGCTTACCTTTTGTTAAGTGGTGAAATTATATCAATTAGACTTTGGAAGGGTGGCACTTGTTTAGCGTGATATAGTGAAACCCCGCTAATTCGCGGTTCACCTTTCGCGGGTTCAGTGCTTGGCGGTTCTAAAAAATATTCAAAAATTCAAAACTTTTTTGCCCAGGCACGATCGGGGCTCTCCATTCACTCCGCTCCGCGGGGGCATTGTTGTTTCGCCGAGCGGCACGACGGGGCGCTGGAGCAGTTAGACGGCCGGCGTGCGCCGAAGAAGAGCGTGGGCGAAGAGGAGAGTGAACGAAGAAGAGCACGTTCCCCCGGGCACGATCGGGGGCGACGTTTCGCGCGGTTCGGACCGTACCAGAGCTCCGGCCGGCGTGCGTGGCAGTTAAGCCGAAGAGGAGCACCTCTTCCGCCCGGGCACGAGCGGAGCGCGAGGCTGTCAGTTATGAATGAATAAATGAAGAATGCCACCTTTCATTTCACAGGGCACACCGGACGGCGTACCAGCAGGTAAAAGTCGAAGTAATTAAATAAATACAAAAAGAAGTAATTGAATAAATACAAAAATAATGGCTGGGAAATAAAAAAAATAAGTTTTAATAATTGTTTTTTTTTTTTGTTATAACATGAATTTCACTCTCTCTCTCTCTCTCTCTACCCGTATTTTATATGGTGTACTGTATACAGGGGGGTATACTGTATACCTGTATAGGTTTTTTTAAGCATTTTTGAAGGGGCGCTGCTACTTCGCGGATTTTCAGTTTTCGCGGGTGGTCTCGGTCCCCATTAACCGCGATAACCGAGGTTTCAATTTATTTCAACAAGTTGTACTCAATAATTGGAATGTGCAATTTATTTGGAAATTGAAGTAACGACAAAAGAACGATTCTTGGTTGTGCCTAGTTAATTTTAACAAATAGTAACTATACAGTAAGTGTCTTTTTAGAGCATCAGTGACAATTGTGATTTGGTTGATGGTGTTGAGTCAACTGACTCACCTGTTTGACAATTTCAGAAGACAAAACTCCAAACATATAATGTATATTTTATTTTTGTTGATGAAATAATATTTTGGAATATTTAAAAGCAAAATATGGCTGGTCTGATAATTAAATTTGTATTTTTGACACATCGCACAATTTTTTGGCTGAATAATTCGGCATTTAAAAATGATTTGTCGCTCAGTTCGTCCCAGCATGTTTTGCTGCTGTCCTTTTCTTGTTCAAGTTAGGTGTAGAAATTCTAGGTTAATTCATGTCGAATCAAATGGAGGGCTGTTGAATATTCTCTTAAAAAGGCAGACAACACTATTTTTCCATGCGCAAATTGTACATTAGAATTGTACTATATTATTTTATTTTACATCGATTCTTAGATTTGCGTAAATAGCATTGTTACTTAGGCTGGACTTTTGGCGTCCATGTTTACCATGCATTTACATTTTCTAGATTTTATTGTGAAGTTACACCTGAGCTGTTTATTCAGTTTTTGGGTCTGAAAAAGTCATTTTGAATTTAAAAAATAATAAAGAACTACAATTAATTTATGCACGGTGAATTTTGGTGTAAAATACATGTTCCATACCACGTGTTACTTATTACTAATCTATTCACACCTGTGTCCAACTGAGTCTTCTGTGAACATAAATATAAGGCCTGTCCATCAATATGGAAACAGCTATTTTTGTTTCACTTGCACAAAAACCTATGCGTCCGCACCAAGATGCACCAATAAAATGTTTCAAGTTTGATACAATACTGATATTGCATCCTTGAGTATTGGTTGATTGAGCTCGACCTGATCCGATACCAGCATTAATCATACATAATTATTTGGCATTATGGACTGTTAGAAAAGGCTTCAAGAGATATTACTTGAACAGAGTGCAGCAACCAGCAACTGTATGAGTAAAAACGTATCCATTTATTATTCATCAATGGGTTACATGAAGTTTTACCCTAAAATGGCACAATGGTGAGTTGGACGTAATAATTTATTTTTATTTGCTTCTAGGCCGGTCATCAAATTGTTGGCGTGATAAAGTGACTCACGCATTCTGTGAAGGGACGAAGGTTTGGCTCCGCTGATCTTTCATTGATGGACTTCCAAAAATGCATTCAGTCACATGCATAGTATTCTGATTAAATTACATTTATTTGATTTATTTCATACATAAGAAAAAAAACATAACAAAAAAAAAACATGCTCTCCTTCAGAGTGTTAGTTAGCCAGAGCAGTGACCCGATTGGCCGACGTCTTTTAAAAGTGTGCTATACTTATCTCATGGATTCAATGACATTCACAAGTATCGGGAAGGAGTCCAAAAACCTCCATGCCTCATGAGATACAGTCCAAGAATTGACTGAATCACATCTCGCACTCATTTGCATCATATGCATGGTGGGCACTTCAGAGGGCTGGACGAGAAAATAAGTGATGACAAGTGTGCCAGCCCAGGTGCAAAAAAAAAGGCTGACACGCTAACAGGATAATATAGCCCAACTGACCTTTACTCTGGATTCTTTGTTTAAAAAAAAAAAAAAGAAAGAAAAACAATCAAGCTAAAGACATCATTTCTCATGTTTAATGCCACTAATACACATCTCACAGGTATAACCCTCAGAAAAGGATTTGGGATTTTTAGGGCCCCTATGACTTTATCGCCTTGTAATCACACTAAAATACAGAAATAAAAGCGGCTGAAAAGCAGCAGGACCTATCCTGGCTGTCTTAGCTAGTGTTTTGCGGGAGGAATTTCTTAATCTTTCCGTCTTTCGAATTAAGATTCAGAATAAATATAATCCTTGAGTTTTTATAAATGGTGCATGACCACCCAAATATTTAAATTAAGGAATAGAGAACCGTTCTGGAAAGGTTTTTGCATACAAGTGATAGGACCCTCTGATGATTCAGTTCAACTGGCTGCACTTCTTTTGTCTGATCATACCTGCGAAGATGAGCAAGACCTGGAGGAGGCTCCGGCGTCATTTATACTATCCTGTGTCCAAAACCATACATTTTGGTATCAAAACCAAAAAGATAGAAATTGTTTTGAATCCTGAAGTCTATGTGGATGTAATAAAAAAAAAGCAGCAAAAAAGGATTTATCACAGTTTGTCTTTGTCCAGCAGCTCCTGAAGTTCATTTTGGATGTCCTCTGGCAGCTCCAGAGGCGGCAGGTCATCCAAACACAAATCTTCCTGAGCAGGCATCTCCAACGGGGGAAGCTGAGGGATCGCTATCTCCTTCCCTTTCCCTGTGCTCTTCCTCTCCTGGTTGACCCCCGTTGCCATGGCGCCTCCAGCCTGAGGGAGCACCCAGAGCTCAGAGCGCTCCACAACGTCTGCGGCCTCAGCCCGCAGTCGGGTGTTTTCCGATTGTAGCCTCTCGTTCACGGAGGTGAGCCGCTGGTTTTCATCCATCAGATGGTTGACGAGGCGCCTCAAGTCTTCAATTGTGGTTTGTTGTTCTTCCAGGCGAGTTTTGTCATCTTTGGTGGTCTTCGAGCCAGGACAGGGGGTCACAGTTTGGAGGCTTCCGACCTGTCGCGTTTGAAGCTGGTAGAGTAGAGTGTCGTACTCTCTCTCCATTCCACCTCCACATGCTACAGCTGCGGGATTTGCGGGCTTGGTCTGACCTGCTGACTGGGATGGCATGAGGGGGGCGGGGCCTAAGCGAGACTGGGCTTTTGTGGCCTCCCGACGGGCTTCCTTCTTCCAGCGCTCCTGGATAAGATGTTGCTGTTTAATATGCCTGTCCCTTTGCAACTCTATGGACAAACGAGCCTGCAACCACACAAGATCAACGGTTCAGTGAATAGTAGCTGATGTAAGTCAACACAATTAAGCATGTTTAATACAAGACCCCCCAAATTTATCAGCAAAATATTTGATGAATTAATGTTTCACGGATTACAAAAAGCAAAGCTGTCCAGGCCCTCAGGAAGCAAAGCAACCCATAATCATCATGCTCCCGCCAATATGCTTCACAGCTGGTTTAAGGTTTTGATGTTGCTGTGCTGTGCTATTTTTCCTCAACACATGACATTTGTGTGCTCCTCCCGCACCATTCAACTTTGGTTTCATCCGTCAAAAGAATTTTGCCAGTCGAGCTATAGCCAAGTGCTCTTTAGCAAATCTCCTTGGTGTGTGCCCAAGTTGTCATGGACCGGTGATTTCTGTGAGTCTTCATGTGACAATTTAATTCCCCCCCCCCCCCCATTTTGTTTTTCAACCTTTCACATTATTTTAACTAACATTGTATAGCATTGTTGTATGTGTTAAATGTTGCCCACTCTGCATCCGTTGCAGCCTGATCATCTTGGAAGGGGGATTCCCCTATCTGTGGTCCTCTCTCAAGGTTTCTCACTTTTCCCTAAATGGGGTTTTGTTGTGATGGGTAGATGAGGCATCCTGTATCGTTTCGACACAGTGACACAATGTATTGACACTGTGTTGACACCGTGTTGCTGAATACTGACACCTGGTGGACTTGCAGGAAACATTTGACAGGGTCACCTGACACTGATCTGTCAAACTAATTTTATCCAATTCCATTGATTAAGCGACGTGATGTGTTTTTATATATCCTATTTCGTATTACTTTCCATCGCACTAATTATTCTCTTATCTAATTTATATATTTAACTGAATTATTGTTGTATTGCACTGGAGAGGGGAGCTCTCTAATCTCGTTGCACACTTGAGTACAATGACAAAGGGATTTCTGATTCTGATTAGGCATTTGCTTTCACATTATTTTTACATACACGCAATTTCATAAAAAAAAAATCTTTGATATTCGAGACGCAGTTGATAAATTTTAAGTGAACATCTGTCTGAATGCCCAAGTAAAAGTGTTGTGAATGACAATGGACTCATTGTAATTAAAGATTTTTATTTAAAAAAATTAGTTTCTCCAGCGTTTTGTTATTCAGTCTATTTCTTTTTTTGAGGCAATTTCCCCCGCCTTTGAGAAGATCCTCACACAAGGCACTGAAGAGGCCGGTGTGCACAACGCCTGTGTGGCCAATATAAATAGGTGAGGGAACGTTGCCTCCATGGACTTCCAGTATAAGAGCGGGTCTTCCGTACGTGCAACGTGTCCTGCTGACATATAGCGCTGCACCTCTGAGTGCGCATCAACAGTGACGTCTTCCATCTTGCGGATATTTAACGCAAAGTAACGCGCCAATAACTCGATGCTTGTTTTGAGCGTCCATCCTGTTGACAGATGCGCTTCCTTATGAACACGGTTTGGCGCGCGACCGCTGTGTTGACACGATTCTGGTAGTGGTCACGTGACTTTCTTAAAGCGGTACCGCGCACCGACACGGGGTTTGCCCTGGAAGCTCGGCGCGCGCATCGACGCCTCAGTGTCGCTGGACCCATCACTAGGGTTTTGAGTTTTTACTTGGCCTCCTGGGGACTAAGCTTAGGGGATGTGAAACCCTTTAAGTCTTAAAGTTTAAGACTTTCTGTGATTAAGGGCAAAAGGAAAAAAAAATAATTTCATGAGCTTTTTATGTTTGTTAACTTACTCAACTGGCTAATTTTAACCACTCTATTTTTTGTCTTATTTTTCACAAGAGCGTTATTTTTGAGACACTCAAGAAAAGTTACTTAAAGCATACTATTAATGGTGTAACCTCATGTTTTTCTTGAGAAAGAAAAGAATCGATATGACAAACACAACAAAGCTTTTGAAGGGCAAGCAACAATGTATCTAATCTACGCATTCTAAAATCAGAACGACTGCAGGACAACCGGAATGATGGGCCCGGTTCCACTCAATTCCCGATTATTGATGCCCAACCCTATTCAAGAAACCACACCACATCGAATAAGACCAAGACGATGCTGATCCCGTAGTCGTAGAAGCCTATAAAGTACTGTTACCGTTTTTTTTTTTATTTGTCTTGACAAATTGTTCAATATATTCATTAGAATTGACCATAATCCTAAAATGGGAAAAGGCTCACCTGTTTACAGTCTGTTGTCTTCATTGCTTCCGTCATAAGTTCTGTAAAAGAAATCATGTTCTAAACACATTTTTCATCATTTGTGCAATCAATGTTTTTATTTTTTGTTGCTGATGCTGCCTTCATTTTTTTTTCTTTTTTTAATCTATCAAGATTGATGACATGGAAATATGACAACTAAAGTTCAGGCAGAAGTCTTCTAATTATCAAAGTATAATTATATTCCTATTAGAACAGACGCTCTTCATGACTTTTGTCACTGTTGTCTTAATACAGTCGAAAGTTTGGACACACACACAAAAAGTATCAAACAAATTCAAGAAATTCAAGCTATTACTTTAGAAGTTGATAATGCACAGTTGTGAAGTGAAAGTCATTTTAGATCATAACATTCACCACATCATAAAGCTGATTGTGCAAATACTAAGATATACAAAGTTGTGAAGATGCCCACTTTGAAGAATGGGAATTATAAAACATTGTGTTTTGTTTAACATTTGCAGTTCACCAAATATTTCCATCATATTTCTTCATATGGTTGAAGATATAAGTATTCATTTACGGTTCAGGAAATTTTTATTTTTAAATAACAAAAAACACAACAAGGTGTGATTCCAAACCTTTGGCAGATACATTCAAATTTTTAGGTGTATGATTAAAAGTAAAAATACTTACCATATATATATTATATAGGGGTGGGAAAAAAAAATCAATATTGCAATAAATTGTTGCTAATTCTGACGCAATAAATAATCGATAGCCTAGCGGCAATATCGATATTTCAAAACAACGCACATAATGGGTTTACCTCGTCATCACCGTCCGTATTTAATCTCTCCTATCCTGTCTGTGGGGGCGCTAATGCCGCAAACGGTTCTAAAATTGCCGGGATCAGCGGCCGGTGAAGAGTGTGAAGAATTCACAATAGAAAAAGAACTAATGCAAGAATGGCGGAAAACCCAGAAAAACAAATCAAGTTTCAAGAGTTTCCACTCGAAAGTGTGGAGACACTTCGCTTTTTACGAGACCGGTGACGGGAGACACTGGATAAAGAGTATGCAATCTGCAAGAACTGCTTTGCAAAGGTCAAATATAACATCAACACTACGAATCTGCAAAGCCACCTCGTTCGCTATCACGGTTACTACTCGCAGGTGATAAAAAAAGGCGAACCAAGACAGCCGACAATCACTACTGCTTTTAAAGCAAAGTTTCCCTTTGGTGTGCTCTTACGTAGGCGCATGTTGTACAGTTAGTGTTCCTCAAGAAGAATATGCTTTGATGTTTCCACTGGGCGGGTTAACGTAAAGCACTTTAATACAGTTGATACTGACATTTCAGGTTCAGAAAGCAGTGCAGTGTCTTGGTTTACATAAAACATGTTATTAATGTTTGTGCACTTTAATTCGTCCAGCCATAGCTACAGTGTTAAGACTCAGCGGCAGTGAGGTACTTTGCAAATGGACCTTTCTTTGTACTTTGTACACATATTGGCATTGAAAAAAAAATTGATGTTTTAATTTTTATGGCCATTTTTTACTTTTTTAGTCACATATCTCGTGATATATTGTTGAAGAGATTTCCAATGATATATTGAATATCGTAGACATTGTGTATTGTGATATTATCGTTATCGTGGGCCACATATCGTCACAGTATCGAATCGTGAGTTACCCGTATCATCCCACCCCTAATATTATACCTCAGTAAAGATGAAGAATTGAAACAGCATTTAATTAAAAAAAAGATTTCAACATAATACAAACAATATATATTTTTAGAGTTCTTTACAACATATTGGGGTCGTTTCAATTGACGCACATTGAAAACCGTATTTTGAATGATCTTGCAAACAAATAATACTAATTGTCATAGTTAAAAAAAGGATTTAACTGCTAATCAAAAAATGTTAATTGTGAATCAGCTGTCTATTTAGGACAAAAGCTGTCTGGAAAAATAAAAAATATAGAACAGGCAGCGGTCTTTGAGCGAAGTTTGGCACTGGCAGGATGACAAATAACTTCCAATATCTTAAGTGTCGCTGATGGACATGCCCGACGTGCAGACAGCCTACCTGCTGCTTTCGCGTGGCATGAAATTGCCTCTTCATACTTTCCAGCAGCAAGAAAACGATCTGCCTTCCTGCATTGCTGATGGGCCTAAGGAAGTACGCACAGATGAACACAGACATGCACACACTTTAAAAAACCAAAAACTTAATAATAACATTATTAATTTGGTATCAATGTGATCTTATATCGGGTTGGAGAAATCAACTCTGGAAGTTGTACGTAAGGGCAAAGAAAACAGCTTGGTGTCTTTAACAGTATCGCCATTTTCAGTTTCGGACCTGTGTCATAACACCCCTAATGTGCATATCGGCAAATAAAATGTCTTGCTTTAACTTAAAATTGTCAAAATAGTCTGATTTTAGCATCTCAGCAGCAAATCTTTCAAAAAGGTTGATGGAAACAACATCAAACCCCATTGTGATAATGCTTCATTTTTGTTTAATCCTTTAGTTGTTTTAATCACTAAACATAAAAACGTTACATCATTAGTGATTTGCAAGTAGTCAAAAGTGAGTCTGAATCTGTCATATACTTTGAAACACATGTTAGTTTATATACTGTGAAAAGTTTTACCTGATTTGGTGCATACTTAAATTCCTGTGAATAGCAGCCATATTGCATTCGCTAATGCGAGCAGGATTTTGATCCAGTTATCATTGGACGTTAATAGAAAACAGATGGGAATAATCGACACTCAAGTAGGAATATAGTTATTTTATTCAATTATTAGGGCAGATGATTTTTTGCCTTTCCTCATGATGTAATATTGTTTTTGGGCAGCCTCTCTGTTTTGCAAACATTAGGCCATGTGCTCATGTTCAGGAAAATTAGTTCATGTTTTTATTCTATTAATTGTTAAGACAACATACATATTAATTCGTTTTTTGTTTTGCTACATGTTGTAGACGTCCTCTTAAAAGATTTGGAAATTGCTTGAGGTTGATTTAAACCATTTGACATAATGTAAAACGAGTACTGTGAGAAGTAGAACTCCATTGTGTTCATCAAAGTACAAAGTATGATCATTTCGAAGAATTGCCCTTTGACAACTTTGATGATTTGATTTGAATTGACTGACGGGGCTGCAATGAACATTACAAAAGTGTAATGGTATTATCTGATTAATTAAGAAAGTTACATTATTGGATGTAATTAAAACCATGTCTTCTTATGTCACAAATTTTTTGCTTATTTTTTTATTATTTATTTAGGCATGAATCCAATCTGGAACCAAAAACACAACATAAAATTTAGTTTTTAACCGTTAGTACTGCCCTTTTGCAGTGATGCATGTTTAACAGTCATTTGCAAGCGCTTTTTGAACCAAACGTGTAAGTTACACAGTACACACAATAGCGCAACAAACCTTTGTGCAACTGCACCGGACATCTATAAAACCCATCATATATAGAAAGTAATGCCAAGACGTACAAGATGCGTAGCATGTCAACGTTGCCAAATAGAAACACAGTAAAACGGGACAACAGAAGAGTCAGCGACTGAAGAGCTGTGGGGGAAGCTAACGTAGCTTCACAATTGCAACCTACAGTAACGTTAGCCTGTTATTGCAACATCACGACCGAAACTTACGAGATTAAGCGGACTGTCAACGACCTCCATGCAGCCAATTCTTCGATGGTTTTTACTACATGAAGGGTGTTTCTGTCCCACATGGACTGTCATTCGAACTGAACCAGAAATGTGAACAAAATAAGTGGAGTAAACGAAAATTCCTATCGGTGGCACAGTCGCCTCTACCGACAACGCGACGTTACACGTCATAGTGTCGACAACGTACCGGAAATAGAGTTTTTTTTTTCTTTCAATAAAATAAAATATAATGAAATATAACACACACCAGTATTATTACAAGAAAAAAGGGGGCTCGATCATATTATTAAGCACATATTTGGACAATATTTTTCTTGTTCATCGGCTGTTGTGAAATAAGTCATTTAGCATTTTAATAGTCATACCGGAAATATTTGCAACAGCCTTTTGTCTAAAAAATGTTTTAACTTGATGGAGGTACTCCTTGACTCACCAGGAAGTAAATTTGAAACGTTTACCGAATTATTTTAGCAACCTGAGTAAAATTGCGTTCTATTAGGTTCATCGTTGTTTTTTGTGTAGGGACGTTTATGCAAAGGAAACGGGACATTGCTTATGTCGTAACATAGCTGACAATGAAAAGTAGAAGCTATACGTGTATGATACTGACCAGTATGGTCTGTTTATTCTTTCTCATGATGTTGCTATACGACGTCTTTAGCCCCCAGCAGGCTGTCAGTTCCATCTTCAGACAGGACTACCAGCTGCTGGGAAGGCCATTGTACAAACTGGACCTGAACTGGCCCAAAAACCCTGAACTCTTTTCTGGGAATGTGTTTGGGGTGACTGTCAATCAGTATGCTGGTGTTGTGTATGTGGCACAGAGAGGTAAATCCTGATTATTAACAAACACGTTTCTGTCATCTATGTCAACATGTATGATCTTGTTTTAGGTGACAATGTGCCCAAGGTGTTGGTGTTTACAACAGAAGGCGACTTCCTCATGTACTGGAATACAACTACCTTAGAGATGCCCCACGGTATATTTTTAGCAGATGCTATGTCAAACCCAACAGTCTGGATCACAGATGTTGGAAATGGTGCATATGGCCACTGCATCAAACAGTACTCACCATCAGGGGATCTTCTGCAGGTAACCGCTTCATCCATAATTTAAATTGCTCCTTTACCTCCATGTGATTATGACAACTGCCAAAGGAGTGCTTGCGTGATTTTTTTTTTTGTGTCTCAAATTTTCAGAAATTTCCTGTGTATAGTTTGTAATGAGTAAACCACTTCCAAAACAGGGTTTTTCAAATTCTGTGGACTCGCCTACAGTCATTGCAAAGAATTTTGTGAATTTTCAAATCGCAGTGGATCTGAAATCAATGTAGTCTTTGTGCATATGTGTGTATCCTGGTGATTTTTGTATCAATAACTCAGCATTGCAAAAAAAACTAAACAAAATCATCTGATCTCATTTGAATGCAATGTGTGCCGAGGTCAGAAGTTGTAATACCAATCAAAGATTCATTTTGTTTCAGACAGTGGCACATTTGGCAGCCTACAACAGTTTTCCTACCTCTAATGAGCAAAAGAACACAATTTTACATGGGAACATTTCCAAAAGGCACCACCAAACAAAAATTGCACTTTTAAAGCGTAAGACAACGCAAAACAATATATGTTCTATGGACTGTATGCACGTAAGATTCCGGTCCGGGGTGGACACTATCGGAGCGCACCACTGATGTAACCGTAGCCTGAAGTCCTTAACTGATTCAAAAAGAACAGGGACTGGTCCTTTTACAACAGGACTACCCAAATTCTAAAACTACTTGGATCTCCTCCAGCCGTCATTTTCTCTGATGGGAAAGTCCAGATATAAAGCTTGCGTGCGCACCTATGGAGAACAAGACGGTAATGCCCATAAAATTCAAAATACAGTGGCGATAGCTTTAATTTTTTTAGAAGTTGAAGTGGGCATATGTGGAGATGTGCTTGTGTATTTTGGTGGTTAAACTTTTAAGTTTAGCTTTTTTTTTTTCTACAGTGAATCTTTT
The DNA here is from genome assembly GCF_059441095.1 of Idiotropiscis lumnitzeri. Lineage (NCBI taxonomy): Eukaryota > Metazoa > Chordata > Actinopteri > Syngnathiformes > Syngnathidae > Idiotropiscis > Idiotropiscis lumnitzeri. Next base: position 2,234,356 of record NC_142410.1, read on the forward strand.
TAATTCCCATAAATTCCAAAATACCGTGGAAATTGTTTTGATATTTTTTTAGGGTGAAGTGGGTAGACGTAGAAATGTGCATGTGAATTTTGATAATGATCATTCCAAGTTTTCTGACATTAAGCTGTGTTACTCTTTTTAACATTCAGTGTTTTAGACTATTCCATTTTGCTAATATCTCCCTCGTCTTATTTTATGTCTAGGTACGTACATTTCCGTTCATAGCTGCTGGCTCTCTGCTCTAACGTGATTCTAGCCAGACTTCTGTTAAAAGTAGACTGTACACCAAATCAATCATTTTGAGTTTTTCCCGACTCTGTACTTCACTTTAGCGCAGGCGTGGGCAAACTACGACCCAGGGGTCACATGCGGCCTGTTAAACGTTTTAATCCAGCCCACCGAACTTGAAAAAAATTCAATGAATAAACCTTGTTAATGTTTTATTTTCTAAATACAGTGGTTTTTCATAGACATATATAATGCTGTAATGCATTTCTTCACTTTCATTTAAAATTAAATGTATTTTTTTTTCTCAGATGAGGTGAGGTTACCAAAACACTTCATCCATCTGCTCCTGGTCCGGCCCCTTTGTCAAATTTTAGAACCCATTGTGGCCCGTCAATCAAAAAGTTGGCCCGCCCCTGCTTTAGCTCATAGCATGCTTAGCGACTCCTCGTAGTTTATTTGTCACCACGGAGGAAATGATCCAAAACATGCAACTCATTGCTGCTGCTGTGCACGGACTTGCCTGTAGTACAAATAAAGTCTGTACTGCGGTGCAAGATAGCTTGGCGCCTAGTATTCAAACAGCAGCAAAATAAATTACTTCCATGACTGGCATGATAAAAGTATTTTTATTATTTTGTGTAGTAAACACAACGTGCAGTATTGCATGTGTTTTCTCTTTCTTTTTTTTTAATAAGTGTTGATAAATACAGACGAAATTACGAGACTTTTGCAAAAAGTCTGATGAATTCCATTTCACTCCTTGTACCCGCCAGGTGCTTGGTACACCAGGGAAAGCTGGCTCTGGGCTCAATCCATTGCAGTTCGACCAGCCAGCTGAAATATACGTCCATGACTCCGGGGAAATGTACATAGTGGACGGTGACGGTGGGATGAATAATCGTCTCATCAAATTATCCAAAGAGCAGGAAGTGTTGTGGGTGCATGGAGAAAAGGGAGCAGGCCTAGCTCAGTTCTACATTCCTCACAGCGTGACCGTTGACCAAGCTAAAAGGGTTTGGGTGGCTGACAGGGGGAACAAGAGGATCCAGGTCTTCAACTCTCTTACGGGGGATTGGCTGGGATCATGGGGGAGCTGCTTCACTGAGGATGCGCCTTACTCAGTTCGCCTCACCCCGGACAAGAAATACTTTGTTGTAGTCCAGCTCAACACCAACCAGATTTCACTCCTGGAGGCACCACCGGTGGGTTTAATTGGCCAGTGCAAGGTGGTCAGTGTGATTCAGCTGGCCGATGAAGTCAAGCCTCATTTGGTTGACTTGGACCTGAAGTCAGGGGCGCTGTATGTGGCTGAGATTGGTGCCCAGCAGGCTCAGAAATTTACCCCCTTCAGCCTAGGTGGTGGTTTTTGATAAAATACAGGTGAGATCCGCAAACAAATGACGAATCAGAAAATGTATTGCTTTTTCCCAAAGGTTGAATGTTTTGTGATGGTCAAGCTCTGATTTATTTCTCTATTTTCCGAAGTCTAACAATAAGTAAATCACAGTTTACAGTAAACACTCTTCTTTAATGACAAACAAAGCGGAACAAGAACTAGTACTGATGTTTTTTTTTTTTGTTAACATTCTTAATTGTGGCACAAGTGTCAAAAGTTAACTATCTGTACTGTGAATGTGCCGTTCATTCCTGTGGATCTCCAGATGTATTTGAGAGTGGATATATTTTACCCCTAAAAATACCACGCACACACAGTAAGGAGAACTCATGATTATATAATTTGCTTATAAATTGGATAAACCAGTACACATTTACATTTTAGGTCTTGATTATGGAAAAAATGTGTCAACATTTTCACAACCTGATAGTGACATAATAATGGTTTATGGATGAATCTGAATGGATGGTTTATGTTCTAATCAGGTGTGTACTGTAAAAGGAATGCTGCTTTTTTTCACAAAAGAGGTCAAATTGTACTCTTTGGTTGCACTGTTTTTGTGGACATAATATTAGGTACAGCCATCCAATCTAAAATAACGTAGCATTTGTGTCCTTTCCTTCTGTTGCATCTGAATCAAGAGTGCCGATTGCAACCAAGTAGCGCAGTTTCGCCACAGTAGCCTGATGACTTCATTAATCAAAAATCAGTTACATGAAAACAACGAAAATCTTCACAATGGATGAATTGAGTAATCTGCTACACGATGTAATGTAATGTGAATATGCCGTGCATTTTTGTGCTAATCACAGTAAAACTTCTAATTTCAGTTTCTTTAATTTTTGACACTTATTTAAAATCCATTGATCAATATCCTAACAAAATGGCGATTCAAGTAAAATGGGAGAAAGGGGTTTATATGGAGGACTGCAAGTGCCAAAATCAAATAAATTAATACACTGACACGTTTAATTAAAATTGTCATTAATGAGTTAAATGTTTGATTTATTAATAGAATGTGGAATTAAATAAATCAGTGTCATTAATTAAATTTGAAATAATTAAATACAGTAATAGATTTTTTTTTACATATAATCATTGGTAATTTAATGAATTAATGACACATTTATTTATTAGAATCCATATTTGATTAATAAATATTTTTTAAAATTATTTAATGACAATTTTAATTAAACATTTCATGGTGTATATATTTATTTAATTTTGGCACTTTTAGTCCTCCATAGCATTTTGGCTGAAGCCTGAATATTTATGAACGATATACAGTGAACCCTCGGTTATCGCGGTTAATGGGGGCCGAGACCACCCGCGAAAACTGAAAATCCGCGAAGTAGCGGCGCACCTTCAAAAATGCTTAAAAAAAAAAAGTGCGAAGTAGCGGCGCACCTTCAAAAATGCTTAAAAAAAAAAATAAATAAATAAAAAAAAAAATATATATATATATATATATATATACATATTTTTTTTATATATATATACGGGTAGAGAGAGAGAGAGTGAAATTCAGGTAAAAAAAAAAAAAAAAATTATTATTATTAAAACTTATTATTTTTTTTATTCCCCAGCCATTATTTTTGTATTTATTCAATTACTTCTTTTTGTATTTATTTAATTACTTCGACTTTTACCTGCTGGTACGCCGTCCGGTGTGCCCTGTGAAATGAAAGGTGGCATTCTTCATTTATTTATTTATTCATTCATAACTGACAGCCTCGCGCTCCGCTCGTGCCCGGGCGGAAGAGGTGCTCCTCTTCGGCGTAACTGTCACGCACGCCGGCCGGCCTCCCCCGGAGCTTCCATTCGGTTAAACTTAGGGGCCGCTTGGCACCGCCCGTGCCCGGGGAAGGTGCTCCTCTTCGGCTTAACTGCCACGCACGGCGGCCGGAGCTCTGGTATGGTCCGAACCGCGCGAAACGTCGCCCCAAATTGTGCCCGGGGGAACGTGCTCTTCTTCGTCCACTCTCTTCTTCGTCCACTCTCCTCTTCGTCCACGCTCTTCTTCGGCGCACGCCGGCCGTCTCACCGCTCCAGGGCCCCGTCGTGCCGCTCGGTTAAACTACAATGCCCCCGAATATTTTTTAGACCCGCGAAGTACTGAACCCGCGAAAGGTGAACCGCGTAGTAGCGAGGGTTCACTGTATTTGAATTGTGTTGTCTCTTGGACAGTTCTCTCTTGTGCCACCAGAGGACAACCTTTCACATCACATAATATGACTGATTAATCTGTAATAATTGTTGTTTCTACTTTGATATACCATTTGTGGATTCTTGATTTACCTCATTATGGCTGTATTTACTGCTGTATTTATTGTGTTTTTCTTTCATTCCAAAATCGAATGTAATGGGATGTTTGTGCTGTTCCTGCCTGCTATGTATGTGCTACTATGGACTGTTAATGTTTCACATCGTCTCGAATTAAAAATTTCTTGACAAATGATCAGAGATGTATGTCATTAATCAAGTGAATCATGGAGTATTCTAAATTGGTATTTTTCAAGCTCATTTTCAAATTATTGTTGAGCATCCCGAGATTTATTATTATGCCAAATGCTGGAGTCTTAAATAAGGAGTTGAACCCTTAAGCATTATTCCTCATGGGTTACAAAACATAACGTGGAAAGTTAAAACTGCAGAAAGCCCTTTTGGACAAAGAACTGTATTTGATTTTGGTTGCGTTCACTTTCAATGAAGTAATTGCCACATGAGGCTCCCTATGACGTTATTGCCAATCACTCAAGAATGGTAAAGATTAGGAAAAGGCTTAATATAAAAACCAGAGAAATACATAAACTAGTATATAATAACTACGACGACAAAGAGGCGTTTTATTAGTTAAAAAAATAATGAAATCCAATAATTTTCTGGAGTTAACAATTATACCCAATTCTAAGTCATTTAGTGTTGGTTGAAAAGAAAAATGGGCACTAGAGGGCAGTAATCACTTGAAAACAAAGAAGTTGGTTACTTTGCCTGAATCCATCCAAGATTGAGTTCTGTTTTAAGACTTGATGAGGATACTACATTTCAAAGAAAATAAAATAATTTAGAAAAAAAGCTAAAAATTCTCAAAAGCAGAAGTGGATGAAAAAATTATTTATTTTGAACAGTGTCTGCAATGCCGCCCAATCTTTTTGTGCTTATCCTATGTGTAAATCTAAAGAATAAAAGCAAAAACAACAACGCTAAAGAAATGCTCATTTGTAAATGGTGACGTCCAATTATATTATTAAAGCACTGTACAATACACTCACAACTGATGATGATACCCAGTGAGCTGACTGCTTTCAAACTTGACCAGGCACCTAAGCAATGTGTGAGAATTTATTGTCTACGCAAACGTGTTCTCAGATCTCAAATGCATAATGCTATATAAAATTAAAGGTCCATTTAATTCAGCTGGTGATCGAGGGACTTCATCTAAAAATGGTGTTATTCAATATGATTGTGCATCACAATCAAGTTGAATGGCACCATTTTTCTACAGGCGCTACCTTTGTCAGTCAACCAACTAGAACCCCCTTCCCTATTGTTGGATGGCCTTGACCTGTAAATGCTTGATGCTCCTCGTTCAGCCGAGGAGGAAGGGCCATAGCAGTAAAGTCTAGTTGAGCTGGCCGGAGGGTGGAGGCCAGAAGGCGAGGGACTGACTGACAAAAAAGGGTCAAGTGCCCAGCTCTATATATCAACAGTTAACAACATTCAAAAGCATAGCAGAGAAAACGAAGGTAGTTCAGAAAAATTACTAAAATGTATGTTGACAATATATAAACACATTAACAGGAAACGTAAAAAACTCTTGAAAGTAAAGAAATAAAAGTGAATTTACAATATATAAGAGTAAAAAATTGAATTACAATTTTTAGAGTACCTTTCTGAAAGGTTTGTGGAAAAAGTGATAAAATGTTCAGCCATTTCCCGTTCACGAACGTTGGCTCAGAGGGTGTGAACGATTCGGTGAACAAATCTTTTGAACGATTCTTTTTGATGAACGGATTCTAATGATTGAGTTCACTTAAAAGAACTGCCATGCCCGTCACTATTCAGGCGGCATCCTTTGAGTATGTGATTCATAAGAGGCTTCATTCACCTTCCAGAATTTGTCGTTTTTCTGTTTGTGTTGAGGAAAATCATCATCGATCACCACTTTTAGATGGCGCAGTGATTTGCAAAATGGATTTGTGACATTGCGCTACTAATAGAAAGAATTTGCCTGGCATTGGACAAAAATATTAAGATTTGTGGCACACAAGATGTCAAGATTTTGTCTCCAACAGTGATGGAGCTCATCAACTGAAGTGTCAAGAGATATACTACTGCTAGCCGGCAACATGGCATCTTATTTAACAATAAGACTCTTTGTGTGTTTGTTGATTGTTGTTGTGTAAAATTGCAATATATATATATATATATATATATATATATATATAAACAAATAAATATTCGTCTCTATCTAAGTATCTTCATCATGACCAACTTGAAAATGATCATCAAAAAATGGCTGTGATTATGTTGCTAAAAAATACATTTAATATTATTGTAATCCACTGTAACATTATGCACATATTGAACATTAATCCTATGCTTAAATATGGGGGGAAAATTCACTTGAGCACAAAAGTTAAGTAATATACTGAAATAAATGTTTCAAAACAATCGGTCCCAAAAAAATTTAATTTAAATGTATTGAACTTAAACGTTAAATACAAATGTGCAGTTCTATACATAGCAAAAGTATTACATTAAAAATCAAAATAAAGAAAAGTTGAAGCCACTTAAAGCAACAATCAGTTAAAATGTTTAACTCAGTGACTTAGTTTTTGTGGGGGCCGGGCCAGGGATCTACCACCTTTTTCAGACTGAGAGCTACTTCGTTGCTACCGATGAATGTGAAGGGCAACATGTTTGATACACACTTTTGAAGTAACAAATGTGCTCAAGTTATGGTCGCATGTTTTTATTCATTAATTACCGTTATTCATGACATGAAAATTTTGAAATCACAATAGCCCCATCAGAAATATATGGGGCCCCAGTTAAGCCCCTCCAGCATTTGATTATTTGACGTTTTAAAATCTATTTATAATTATTTTCTTTCTTTTAAATCAGTATACCAAATATTATAAATACTTGTAAACGGTGCAGTTTTACACTACTGCAAACTACAATCACTACGTTCTAACTTTCACTTGCCTATCTAAACTGACCGTCAATATCTATATATATATGGTCATGATGTTAATATTGCCGTATTCTGTCGTGGAAATTTCATACTCTAGTCAGACAATGTGCTGTAAACATCCTGACATAAATAGGACTCCCTCTGCTATTTTGCTTAATTGATCCCAGTCACTTCAACCAAGCGTGACCAAATCTTTCAAAAAGAAGTTGTGTGATTGTGTCGGCTGTTTTGGATGTGCTTCAAAGCCTGTTAAAGAGTATCGCCTCCTACACATCTCCTTGCTTTATGAAGGTAGCGCCACTTCTCCAATGCATTGCAAGCAAGCATGTGTCCATTCTGCTGCCTTCAATTTAGTACTGAGGAATGCGAGTGTAGGAGTGAGACAATTCTGCACACCAGGATGGTCCCACCGACACAAAGTTTCTCCATATCAGTATACATTACACTCACACGCTCTTCCTTTTCTTCACACTTCCACTCTCACACAGCCTTTGTTTTCCCCGTTTCTCTTGTTGCCCTCTTCCTCTATACTTTCTGCCTTGTTGGCTGTTTTGCTGACAGACTCCATTTGGATGTCATGGCAGGGATGCAGGCGGCATCCGAATGTGTGGGTTGGCCTTTAGAGACTTTCTGTTTGGGGAAAGCCCACACGACACTCCCACACACCTTCCCCACGCACACAGGTGGGATTCCTTTCTCAACAAAGACGGTGTCCTGGTTTAAATTTGTCCATTTGCTATATGCACCATTTTTAAGGCTATTTAGTAGTTTAGGGAGCGCAGGCCTCCAACGGGCTAAGATACAACTTCCTTTGGGTTGATCTTGCTCAAAGACATTTATGTTTGTTTTAGTTTGATTGTATATATTGAAATATTGAAAATCTACTACAGTATATCTTGTCTCCCAGTTTAATTTTGAACAGAATAAAAAAATCGTCACATCAACCACAAAGCTCGAAATGGTCAAACAGCAATGTACGGTGTTCAACTTTAATTCATACGCAAACTTTGAAAAGAAGGATTTTGTTCATTCCTATGTCCAATTTGCAGAATTTTGATGAGCGTTAGTTTCACCAGAAGTTGTTTCCCTAAGAAATCTAAAATTTTGCTTTGCTGGACCTTGATGTGTACTCAATTTTTGCATTGTAACATATATTTTTTTAAATTTTGTGTGTGTTCCTCAAGGTAATTATAGTTAATGAAAACCAACCAAGTTACAAAAAAACGCTAAAACATTTTTGTTAACAAAATAAAATAAGAACAAAAATGCTTAAAAAAAGAAAACTATCTGGAACTGCATTTCATACAACAAAGCAAAACTATAATTATCATGACCATGTACTTATTTTTTGTTAATCTTTTTGTTATTGTAGTATGCCCGTCGAGAAGAAGGATGGTCAAACAGTCATTTTGTTATCTTGCACTCAACAAATACTCTATATATTAAAATAAGAAATCTAATACTAAATCTAATCAAAACTGAAATGCGCTATATAAATTGTATTGTATTGTATTGTAAAGTAAAATGAAGCATTTTTGAAAATAAAATAAAATAAAAACTAACAAACCTGCTCTTAAAACTAATTAAAACAAACTGAACTGAGAAAAAAATAAAAGTCAAAATGAAATAAAGTATATCTACAATGCAAAACCCAAAACTATTATGACCCTAGTGCTCAGTGGCCCAAATTTGTGAGAGTATTTGGTAGAATAGTTGAGAAAATATTCATTATGAAGGAAACTATTTTTTTAAAATTAGGCCTCTTTAGCTCATACTTGCAATTATTCTATCAAGAAAGTCAATCTTTTCCAGCAAATGTACTAAAATATATTCAATAGTAAAATCCGGAATTTATTAGCCATGTTAATGATTTGTTAATTGGAGAGGAATAATTGCCATTTCCTCATGACCACAGAAAATATTTTTCATAGGAGTAGTGCTTTTGGGAACTTGGAGAAACCATCATCTTATCTGGATGCACAATTGGAGAACCACCCACTGTTACTGGTGCCCCGATACCCCAATTTGGAAGACTTATAAGAAGAGAACGACATATCGTCAACTATAGGGTCCTCGATGACTGATTAAAATATATGTTGTTGATTTTGCTTGCTTGTGCATGCGCGCCACAAGTTTTCCTGCTCGCACTAGGTACACCATTACATAACACACACGCACGCACTCACTCACACACAACATATTAAGAGTCACATATTGTGGGGCTGGGTGAACTGACCTTTTCGGACGGTTCAGACACTGATCATGTTAATGATTTATCATAATTATTAGGAAACAGATAAATATCCTGTGCAACATTTAATTTCTATAAATCTCAGTCAGAGTTTACATTTTTAAATGATCACTCCTATAACACTCCTTGAAGATAATGTCCTATCATTAGTGAGCTAGTATTTTTAGAACATGACTGTGGACTCTTCATAGGGTTTTTGGGGGCTACCTGGTAAAGCCTACCAAAGGGCTTCACAAGCCCTAAGTTGACAAATATTAATGACATCCCCTGATCTTAACCCTCCAGAAGGGCAAGGAAAAACGTAAAAAACCCCATCTGATGAACAATAAGAAATCTTGAGAAGGGACTGCAGATGGAGGGAATCCAAGCTCCAACACTTGACAAATAAACCTGTGCTACACAATGTTAGTTTGAATAGTGTGGGAGTCCATTTAATAAGTTGACGTACTGCAGGAATATGTCTTCGGATAAATGTGTCCTCCTCAAAAACTGGCCCGATTGAGCCGCACCTCTGCAAAGTTTGTCCACCTCAGATCTTGTGCAGATCAGTCAGAGCAGAAGCCGTACAACAACATCCAATTTGAACATCATCACCTACACCCCACTACAGCAGAAGAAAGAGAAGACGCCGTAATCAAATAGGTTGAGGGAGAACCCCCTTAATTCAAGATATGATTTTCAAGTGGTAATAAGCGGATTTAGTTTTTTTTAATAGGCTTTTAAATTATTTTTCAAATTCAGGTCTGAGTCAATAATTGCACCAAGATTCCTGGCTTGATTTGTTACTTTCCATGGCATACAGTTAAGACGGACCGTTCATTTTTGGGGCCAAAAACAATCCCTTCTGTCTTTTCCGGATTTAGCTGGAGAAAATTCTAGTTCATCCACTCATTCGTTTAATGAAGACACTTACTTAATGAAATTAAGGGACTATAGTCGTGTGATGATGATGAAATGAAACTCTCTTGTTATTTGCTTTATGATAAGAGATGTAATGCTCCATAAATTCAGCTAGGGGCAGGATGTAGATCTTAAATAGAAGTGGCCCAAGAATGGACCCTTGTGGAACCCCGCATGTGATTTTTATTCGCTCAGACTCATTGTCAGCAATTGACACAGACTAGTCCTTTCTTGCAAGTAAGGTTTGAACACGATGTCAGTATGTCCCACTTACTATTCTTGTCTCCAGTGTATTAGGATGAACTATGTCGAATGTAGCACTAAGATTTAGCAATACCACCACTGTCTTTTTGAAGGCATCATTATTCAGATGTATGTCATTTAAGACTTTAATAAGTACAGTGTCAGTACTGTGGTGTGGTCCAAATCCAGACTGAAATGCATTTATTGATGACATGTCGGAGTCCATAGGTAGGATAAGATCATTATTCACTTAAGCAAGGGCCTTCTCAGTCGAGTGATTGGCCCTAACTCCTGACTGAGAAGCTTCAAATCAATTGTTAGCGGCCATGTAAACCATTAGCTGTGCCCTACAATTTATTCCAGAACATTTGCAATAAAAAGGAGATTTGAAACCAGCTTATAATTACAGGGACTCTCTGTACTACTACTGCACTCTCTCTGGGTCGAGGGTTGGTTGCTTGAGTTGAGTTTGAATAGCAGCAAGTCTTTAAAGCAACTGGTACAATGCCAGAGGAGAGCAAAAAATGATAATATTTAAGATGGAAGGTCCTAAAGGGATGCAGATGCAGCGAGCAAGTTGTCTCTTTTCAAATGGTGACCCTGGTATAACTGCTGCAAAATTGTCATTTGTCCAAGGTAACGTGATCTTAATAATTTGGTTTAAGGGTAAACTATCTTACAGATGTCAGACTTCTGCTGGCAAAAGGCTATTCAGTTGTATTTCGTATATAAGCTTCCTTCATTTTGTGACATGCTGACGAAGTGACGTTTACTGATAAATGGTTTTCACTGAAAATTTAAGGAATGTAATTGAATAACATTCATGGGGAGAAGAACATGAGAAACAGCAGGAGGGTAAACAAGCACAATGGCTACTGTAGAACATACATGAACAGGCATGCACACACACACACACGCACGCACCCGCACGCACGCACACACACAGCTTATTAAATGTTAGCACAAATTTATCTTTCACTTTTGTTTAAAATTTTCATTCATTTTTCATTATTTTCCTCAATTTCTCAGCTAATAATAAATGAATCCAAAACACAGTACCCTGATTAATTTTACATTTCTGGAATAAGAATTAAACACAATACATTATCAATATGAGGAAGCCATGTTGGGCCAAACCATTCAACCATCAATCAGCTGCGGACTGGAAATGACAACTTTCTTATTTTTATAATCGTATTACCTGGATCATAAATGCAGACCCGTGTTTGGTTGAGGACCGTCAACAATTGTGTGTAGCACTAAGTTCGTATTTTTAGTTTTAGTTTATTCTGCTACATTAGTTTCGACATAAACAAGTGTCTTTATTCTTGTATGTATATCATGCATTTGCATCCATATGCCAAAATACAAAAAGAATCAGTTAATGCACACTCCTTTTTTTTTTTTTAACATCTTCCACAAGTTTCATTCACCTAATTTAAGGATACAGATGCAGGTGTGGAATGATGAGGGGGTGGATCATTCCCTTGCAGAAGCACTGTCTCAGTTCCTGTCTGCAGTTAAACATTAAGCGGCTTAACCCTCCCTTACTTCCACTGTGACTGTACATGAATGAATCCCCTGCTCTTCGCTGCATCCTGTCGCCCTGCTGAGGCAGACAGGAGAATCAGTGTTTCGACATCACAGAGCCGTTCAACAGAATCTTTTGTTACAACAGCCATAATGACCTCGTCTGTAGTTTTCTACGGACAAGGAACTGGGTCGGCGGCCTGTCGAGAACAAGGTGGAGGAAGTATAGAAGAGGAAGAGAAGCCGGTGTTTAAAGCTCCTTAATCTACAGTATGTGGCTGATTTGATACTGGTTTAAAAATCACCAGGATCTTTTTCCAAGCTCCATATAAAATAGATATTAGATATTTAATTTGATTGTATTTTAGTATGGGGAACCATGCGTCTTGGAATCTTCGTGGCTCACGAATGAGGTTTGTCTTGTAGTCTTTAGTTCAAGACAGACACATGCTGGGTGTCTATCTTGGGGGGGGGGCTTTTGTTCTCTGATGACGACGAGACAGCAGTGACAACACGTCAGCCATAATTGCGATGTCTGTAGTTTTTGACTGTAGTCAGAGAGGAAATGAAATACAAGACACAAGACACTGATTGGCAAGACTGCTGAGCTCGTGAGAGCTTTGCCTGTGCATAAAGGAAAAGGCCAGAAATCTAAAAAGGTTTGTCCCATATGTTCATCCCACCTTTGATTGACAGCTTTATGGGAAACTAATAGTCTTACTCAGTGCTGGGCCAGGCATTTAGTCCGACTTGAATAAATCCCCCTCATATTACCATAATTTATGACACCACTGCTGGAGAAGTAATATACGGAAACAGACTTACGCAGTACTTAGAGAGTGTTGGACGACCTATAGCTTCTCTTGAAAGGTCCGTTTTGAAAATGGCCTTGCAAGTATATCTGCAATTAAATTCACACTTTTCCCTCCTTCGGCCATTGTGGATTAAATAAAACAGAATATATTGGTGTTTGATTATGCATAGCGCTGCACCCTCACATGAGTATCCATTCACAAGATGCGTTCATCACCTTCAACGTAAGGCCAGCGAGAAGGCCTTACTGTCATCAACTCGTGATCCGATTGGCTGTCACAACTGTCTATAAACTGTAAAAGCCCCCTTGCTCACACAAAACAGACGCCCGCACGATTGTATCTGATGCCTCGGATGAATAGTGCGTGTTACTGGTATTATGAAATCTGCCTGGCAACACGAGCTAGCTGAATTTTGATTGGATAAAAACTCACCTAAAAATTCAGCACTCGGATAAAATATGAGATCAATGTGAAGAATATGATCATGATTTCTTGATTATGTTAGGCCAGCAGAGAAGGCTTTGACCGCTCACCACTGGTCTTACTAACTGCCACAAAGAAGTTTTCCAAGGCTCACACAAGTGTTGATTTTACTCAAAGTAAGGAGAAGATCTAATTTTGAAGAGCAGAAACTCAAGACCAAATTCACAAAGAATTACCTGCGGCCACTGACAACTCCTGGTTTTAAAAGACGCACAATCCTTTTGTGAATTCGGCCGTCAGTACATAACGACTCAGGCTTAAGGACTGAAAGGCCGCAAATTGGAGGCCCACAGCAGATCACTTACGTAGGTTAGAAATGGTGGCTTGAGAGATGTCATTTCTCTCCCGAGTATTGTTAATCTGCCCTTTGGCAAGTGATAATGGTAAGAGAGGAAATAGCTCATTATAATCACTTAACTAGAAGTCAAGCAGTGTCATCTGTGATTAGTAAAGAGAAAAATCCATGGATCTGTCCCATCACCTAGTTTAGACGTAATTTTTATGCCATACTTGCCTTAATTTGCAAGGAACAAAATTCTTAAAATAAAAGTCATGAAAATTATTTAAATTGGAACTCATCGCATTCTGGACTTCGATCTCAGTTTCTTTCTGAAATTGTGTTTCAAATATTCAAAATGAGTTTTTGGTTATGTAAGGAAAAGCTCATCCTTAAAAGAAGATGAGATCATTCTCACCCAATCGCATGGAAATTACCACCTCAATTTTAAAAAATGGGCTAACTTTTTTGGGACAATTTCTATGGTTCAAGTTGATGTTCGATGCGTTATTTTGGAATAAAGTTAACACAATCTGTACAGGGTAAGGTAATGGCAAACAAGAAAGTAAATGCAGTATTGATTGCTGATAAATTATGACCAGTGTATTGATTCAGCGTGACTCAGGCTACAGCCATAAGACAGAAACTCACCCGAGCCCTGACCATGAATAATTCAACACCGAACAAATAAATTAGGATTTCAAATATCAGCCCTAAACTGAACCTCCCAAAAAATATTTAAAATACATTACAGCAAGTATTGATCTCTCACTTTTTTGACAACAGGACATCAAAATGCAACCATGAAAGCTGCAAATGGCATCAAATTAATTCAATCCTTCATTCTGCTTTATTGTATGTTATTTTTTTTGTTTATATGTTTTTGCTTCATTTCAGAAAAGGATATTTCTTTAAGCCATTGTCTTGGCTAAGTCTTCCACACGACATATAACAAGATAAAGGATGACCTGAAATGCAACCCATTGTATGGCTGATTAAATAGTTACTAATGATGCTATTCATTTCATTTTTCAGATTATTTGAAATGACAAAAGAAACCTTCAATAGCGTTTCCTGAAAAGGTCTTTTTGTGTCCAGACCGATTTTCAATCCAGGTCATTTAAATCTGAGCCAGCCAAATTTTATAGGAAGTTCAATTTAGTGTGTTACCCAGACAAAACTCAGATTTTGCCAACTGATAGGTCAGAAAGTTCTGGATCATGGAAAATGTTCTAAATCGTAGTTCTAAAAGGTTTTGAATGGGTCCAGACTTGGTGGCAATTTAGTGTTAGGGTGGCTGGGAATGTTGATGTTGATGAGGCACAGTCAGGTGCTCGAAATTCATTTTGTACAAATGGACGGGCAATCATTTTGGTTCGCCCTGCATGAGGAAAATTAAAAAAAGAATTGGGGGGGGGGGGCAGCCAAATATGCTGCCAGCCAATCGCAGGTCGCAAATCAACAAACAACGATTCTTACCTCAGAGTCTTTTGTTAACCTAATGAAAAAAAAGGAAACTCCACACTGATAGGCTTGAGCTCGGATGCGAACCCATGACTATGCTAGCCAGTCGGCCACTGTGCCAAAGACAACTAACCGTTTTATCAAATAAAATGAGGGGACTAGTAGGATTTGTCTCGGCGTAACAAGAGACTGAGTTCTAACTGTACCTGTAACCTGTAAAAACATCCAAATGAAAATTTCTCCACAAAGGCTAGGTCATAATATCAAAGGATAGAGCATTGAGCAAAAGAGCCACTGCAAGGGAATAACATGTGACATACAGTAGTGTGAGACAACTCAGAGCCCTGAAACTGTTCTGTCGTGATTATAACCAAAAACCTGAAACCATACCCAGAACCCGAGAGACACAAAATGCACAGAAAACAAAAGGGAGATACTTTCATGCCTTTGAAAGGATCCCAACTAAACTCGTGGTTATCTTACATGAGTTCATGAACAAGTTAGCTGCGCTCGTTTCAATGTCCTGAGATTGAAATGACTGGATGAATGAAAATATTCACAGGCAAAAAAAACCCCACAAAATGCCACAGTAAATAATAAAAGCCAGAAAGGCTCATGAAACTTCTACTAAAACTTTTGTTTAAGATTGACACAGACATCATAACTTCCCAAAATAAATCCAACATTTTGTGACTCTGTTGAAAAAGAATTTCTCATCATATTTTATTTTGTGATTGCGATCCAGTGTTTTTTTTATAGCGTGACTGCAATTACATTGGTAGCCAGAAGTAAAAAGTTTCCCAATTTATCACTCAGCATAATCAGACATAAACGTTTTTGTGGAACCTAAATAATGTTTGTGAAAAAAAATGGAAGTTCAAAACTAATTAGAGAAATTCATCTTGCAGTTAGTGTACATTCCTATATTGCGAAGATGGGAATAAATGGTGTTATTTTTGGGCGCCATCATCTTCAGATCACATCATCAGCACTATTCAATCTAACAGTAAATTTATCACCATCACAGCGGAAGCACGACAGAGGAAGACGATTTTATCATAGCTTTCATTTCGCCTTCCTGTCATTAGTCAAATGATGAGAAATCCCTTTTGTTCTCCACTGTGTGATGTTTACGTGGACTTGACTAGGTCGACTTTCCCCTTTTCCTGCTCAGATGAGCCTGAAACGTAAAACCTCAACCCTCCCTATTGAGGGCTAAATTAAACAATAGCCAGGTGTAATTAAATCTCAGCAATACCCTGTTGTGGTCGTTTACGCCTGTAATAATGTTTTTGCCACACTCCCCTCTTGTGTTCCTTACCAATTAACGCATGCAAAACAACAGCTGGATCAAGTTCTGCTTGATGATGTGTTGTTCTCCAGGCATCGTCTTACGCCACTCAAATTGAATAAATGGGATAATTTGTGTTCCTTAATGACGGGTCGCAGGTGCACGGTTCTTCATGATTTGGCGTTCAAGATAAGATTTATGGAACACAAAAGTTGTATGTTCCAAAAAGGCACAGAAAGAGACAAACAACTTCATTTAAGGGTTGATTTTTGTTTTATGAAGCCGAACTAGAATTTAGTAACGGCAACTGAGTACTGTTAACAAAAGTGAAAAGATGCTAAACTATTTTTGTATTATGTAAGTGTAATTTTCCTATAATTAGATCAATAATGGTTAAGACACACCCTACTGAATTTTATATTGACAATAAATTAATTTTGCTCTTATAAGTATTTAAATTATTGACATTTTTTTCTCATTTAAAAAGTTTTAAATAGGGCTGTCAAAATCGAAGCGTTAATTTAAGATTAATTTTAAAAAAAATAACACAATTAAACATTTTAACTCAGTTTTATTTACTTCAAAAATGAGTTGCATATCTGGCAAAGCCAAATTCAAACACTGTACCTTATTAGCTGTACATCCTTAGCACATCATCTCAGAACAAAACACCCAGCTCAAGTTACCACTGAGCGTTGCAAACCAAGACTGCTGGAGTGTGTTGCTTACAACTAAATGTATTGTATAAATTTAGAGAATTTTTTCTAAGAAAAATTCCTGTAAAGATGAGTCCAATTAGATAGTATTCAATGATAGAAGAAAGCTATTAGAAAAGTCTTTGATTTCAAATACACTTCATGTTTGGTGATTTCACATTAATTCCAAAATATTATTCAAGTAAATACCTGTCAAAAGCTTCACAAACAATAGTAGTAGGAAAGTGTGATTAATCGCAATTAATTACACATTTATTTTTGCGATTAATTAGTTTAAAGAAATAATTGCTTGACAGCACTAGTTTTAAAGGGATTACTCATTTAATGCCAGAATATCTTCAGCATTAGGTGTCCCAAATGAAATTTCAGGATTTGCAACATTTTTTTCTTAAAATGTGAATGACATTTTTGAATATATAGGATTTTACCCCTATTAAAAACAAACACAAATGCATCTTAGTGTCTTATGAGTTCTATTTGAAATCATCATTAACATTTTATAAATAGGACGGGAAGAGTGGCTGTTCCAAAACGGGCAGACATTTACATGTAAAATGAATCGCTTTATTAGGAATCTTTTTGGGGGGGGTGTCTTTGCAGTTAGCAAATATTATAACAATGACCCATAATGAATTTATGCTAAGCAGCATTTCCTGACAGTAATTTACTCAAATGAGGCAGTAATTGGCCTTTATTGTGATCCCACACAAACAATATAAATATAGTACAATCTTTTCACTGAAAATGTGCCTGGATTGACCGTCCTCACATTAAACGCCGTTGAAATAACCTAAATGCAGATCGTCAACCAGGCCGTCACGTCGAACATCAGAACACTTTTCCTTCCTTTCTTCATAAAGAACTCTCGTATTCTATCTCTTGATTAATCATAACAGTGTTGGCTCCTCATCAGTAAGATAATCATTGGGCTATTTCAATATATGTTGGTTGAATTTTTAAATACGTGTCCTGGAGTTGACTCAACATTCCTGCTTTTGGTCATATTGCCTGAGCAGATGTTTAACGAGTGTCTGTACAACTGAATGGCATTCAATTATGAGCGCATTTATCAGCATTGAGGTTAGCGCCCTTTCTAATTCACTCCTCCACTGTTGTCGCAACATTAAGACCTCTCAACCCCCACACACGTACACACACGTCGGCACACACACATGCAAACGCTGCTCATCTGTTAGCTAAACTTCCCACATTGGCAATCTGATATTAACGCCCGATTATGAAGTCTCCTTCTCACCTCTCCACTACTCATCCCCTGCTAAATGAACACAGCGAATGAGCTTCTCCTACGCTGTTTTAACACGATTAAAGCTTTAAATCAGGTATGGTTTCATACCAGTTTTATCCAGCAGGAAACTTGAGACTCACCAGTATCATTAGTGAGCGGGCATAATGTAATTACTCTTAAAGAGGGGGCCCTTGTTTGAGCGGGTGTGTGTGTGTGTGTGTGTGATGGTGAAGGGTTGTTCGAGCTCTGTTCATTCATCAGCTCCAACAAAATTAGTGAACTTTTTTAGTTACTTTTCCCAGTGGCTGCATGTTTTTGTCTGTATAAACGATACATCTAAGTTTAATGTGTGTTGTTTGCATACAGCCATAATAATTGAGGTGGACTTTTCCCCATGTTGAAGGCATCAGGAGTATTGGAGGTCAGAGGTCTCACATTTATCAACGTAAAGTGTCAGATATAGGCAGCGTGGGTGGGATGCAGTGTATGCATTTGGAAATGTGTGCAGGATGACGTGAGTTATCTTTGTCCACCTGTTAGAGAAGAACAGTGTAGGAAGAGATGACAGAGAAGATAAGAGAAAAATGAGGGAGAAGGAGAAGAGTCTTTTCAATGTATTATTTTCTCCATAATGCTTAAAATTTTATGTGTTGGTGTGCCTAAGATGGCTATTTGAGGTTGCATACTGAGTACAATGACAATAAAGGACTTTTTGTTTCTGATTCAGATTCTGAGTTATCTGTATGTTTGTCGATACATTTAGTATTCAATATTAATGTTTGTGGACATCACATGGACACCATAATGTTGTCTGTCTGATGACTGATAAAGAGACAAAGACAAGACACAAAGTGGCTTTTTAATGTCAAGCCTGAATCAATATAGGTAAAATATTGTGCTGCAGGGAACAACAGTCGCTTTAAATGTTGCCCATGTATCATGGCTTTAGTGATGGAGGATCAATGAGCCTTTCTCACTGATGTTTTCCTCATGCATTAAAACATTAAGCATGGATAGAAAATAAAGCTGTATGCAGTTCTTGGGATAGGAGAAAGGTGATAATTCTTTTCTTCATTATCATTACTTTTTTTCCCCACTCATTATTTATTATTTATTATTTATTATTTATTATTTATTATTTATTATTTATTATTTATTATTTATTATTTATTATTTATTATTTATTATTTATTATTTATTATTTATTATTTATTATTTATTATTTATTATTTATTATTTATTATTTATTATTTGTTATTTATTATTTATTATTTATTATTTAGGGATATCAATGTACTTGTCTAATATTTGGGAAATTATTCAAATGATGCAACATGTAATAAACAAAAAGCAATAAAAAGCAGTTGCTGCAGTCAAAAATGTGAGACTTGAGGCTGCGCTATTTTGATCAATATGCAGTATAACATAATGCAACACAATATAGCATTCCGTAAAAAAAGCCTTTCTTTCCTTTCAATTTGGGCGGAACCCTTCATCCGATGTTCAAGATTTTTGGTGTGTTGTACTTCGTACTCAGGTTGAAGTGGCATCTACGTTTTGAATATATGTTTGAGAAGTCAGGTTGCTATTCAGACAAATGAAACTTTTTTTTTAATTTTTCTCATTTTGAATTTGATGCCTGTTTCTTATATTACACTGGTGAACAAGTTAATTCAAAACTGATGAGTGTAATTTTATAAAACAAGCAGAGATGGGCACCATTCCGTCATTTTATTTTTATACCTGCGATACTTGACCTGGTCAGGAACCATTAAAGGGTCGGACAAAAACCCACTTCCGGCTTTTCTTTCCTTTTAAAAAAAACTCCTCATCCTCTGTCCCTGACAAAATGTCCATCCGTCTAATCCGGACAGATGGACCGTTCCATCCCTGGGACAGAATGCCCATGCCTTAAAACAAGCATTCATGAAATACTTAGCTGTCAGCAAATTCCGGGAACCAGGTGAAATCTCTGCATGTAAGCAGCAAGCAAAAAACAAAAACAAAATTGAATGGCCTAAGTGTTCAATCTCTCAGGTATTACAAAACCATCATCATTGTGTAAAGGACATTACCACATGGGCTCAGGAACTCCTCATAAAAACATTTTCAGTTAACACTCTCCGTCGCCACAAATACATGTTATAACTTTACCATACAAAGCAAGAACCATACAGCAATTACTCTCAGAAATGCCGCTGGCTTCTCTTGGCTTGAGCTCATCTGAAATGGACTGATACAAAGTGTAGAATAGAATAGAATAGAAATCCCTTTATTGTCATTGTACTCAAGTGTGCAACGAGATTAGTGTACAAGAATGCTCTGGTCTGACGAGTCCAAATTTCACATTGTTTGCGGAAATCAAAGGCCAGAAAGGAGAAGGACTATCCATACTCTTATGAGCTCAAATTTTAAACTGCGATGGTATGGGCGGGGTGTTAGCTCCCATGACATGGCCAATTTGCACACCTGTGAAGGCACCATTAATGCTGAAAAGTATATGCAGGTTTTGGAGCAACATAATGCTTCCATCTAAACTATGTCTTTTTGAGGGATGTCACTCTTTATTTCAGCAAGATAATGCAAAGCCACGTTCTGCATGTTACAACATTGTCACTTTATAGTAAAAGAGTGTGAGTAACACTCTAGACTGGTTTGCCAGCAGTCCAGACCAGTCTCTCGTTATGAAGCGGAAAACATGATAACAGAGATCCCGTACTGTTGAGCAACGGTAGTCGTTGCCAAATGTGTTTGGGAATGTCAGTTGGCGACTAATTTGTTCACAATTGTCAAGTTCACCGTGTTCGGTCACATCACTCAGTGTGCAGTGGACCTTAGTTTTTGAGTTTAATTAAATTTGGAATTTGTATTTGATAATTATATACGGATGATGATTGGGCAAGTGTTTGAATTTGTCTACCCAGCGATTTCAGTCCATTACACAGTCAACATAAACAGTCACAACAAACCAACAGCTTTCTGAGAACACCAGCCACATGCGGCGGCACTTACTCCTGCAAGTCAAAAATGGTCATATGACCATTCCTATTTCTTTGTGAATTATATAACCCTGACCCAACTTTAGGTCCATTGTGAAAATTCACAATTACAATACCACAAATCAATATTTACGATTACTATTAATTAGTGCTGTCAAGTGATTAATTTTTCTAACTAATTAATCACAAAAAATATCATGATTAATCATGATTAATCAAATTTTTCAACTACAATTTTTAGCGGAGGTTATAACAGATATTTACTTGAATAATATCTTGGAATTGATGCAAATTCACCAAATATGAAGTATATTTAATTCAAAGACTGTTCTAATAGCTTTCTTGGATTCTTGAATACGATCTAAATGGAGATATCTTTGCAGACATTTATTTTCGAAACATTTCTCAAAACTGCTCACAAGCGCCACACTTCAGCAGTGTTGGTTTGCAAGGCCCAGTGGTAACTTAAAGACAGTGTTTTGTTCTGAGACGTGCTAAAGACAACTAATATGGCACAATATTTGCAAAGTATGCAAATTATTTTTTAAGTAAGTCAAACTGAGTTAACTGAGTTAAAATATTTAACTGAGTTAATTTTTTGGGGATTAATCTCCTGAGTTAACGCTTTAATTTTGACAGCCCTACTATTTATTAATAAGCACTCAACAAAATCATGTAGAAACGGAGCAATTAAAAAATGTTGTTCCTTTATTAGTTTGACTAGCAGACAAAGCAATAAGATTCTGACAGGTATAAATAAATAATAAGACTTAATTTAAGTGTGCGTGATCGCATAATATATATTTTTTCAGAGGGAATTACTTCTGTAATGTTTTTCCATAAAAACTTGTGGAAGGTGCCAAGAAAATGTCAGGATGATGATCTAGATTCTAGATAGTTAGTTTAATTTAGATTATTATAATTTTTTTACTTCTTGTTTATGTTTACCCAGTTTACCTCACAACATCATCATTTTAAATTGGAAGGAGCATATTGAATTGGCAAGTGGCATAAAATAAATATGTTTGATTCTGTTTTCAACTCTAAGGCTAATGATATGGCTTCGACTGCTTATATGACACAGAGGTCATTTGTCTTCCTGACACCCTCCCACACACAAACGCACAAATGTGAGCACGCAGGCACACTCACGCACACACACACAGTTTATGTATCATTATCTATATGTGCCATAACTGCGACCAGCCAGTCCAGTGTGAAGTCTACCTTTTTTCGGGTATCGGCTGGGATAGGCTCCAGTTTAAAATAAGTAAATAAAATAAATGAAAATGGTTGAAGAACAAAATTCTTCACATTGTGACAATAAGAAATTGGGTGTGATCTGGAATTAATGATTTGGAAAATCCTTTCACGTTGTTGTAATTACAGTGGAACAATCTTTTGTAATGCCCGAATGCTAGTATTCCTTTTATTTCTACATTATGCAATTTTCTGGTGTGCGCGTCTCTTTTTATAGGTCACTTGACTGATCAGGATACTAATCACAAGGCTATTACACAGCAACCAAGACTCACACTGTTCCAGCAGATTGATGTGTTAATGTGTCTTTGTTTTATGGAAGACACTAGTTGGAGTCAGTAATAACATCTAAAATTGGGCTCGTCCTGAGTTAATGTGCCTTCAATAATGAGAAAGATACATCAATGAGAAATGTGTTTACTTGGGGATTTCAATAATTCTTCCGGATAAGCCCCCCAAAGGCTATTCCCTTCCCTTCTAGAATGGAAATCTGAAATTTTTCATGCAAGTGTTACAAGACTTTTTAATAAAGCAATCAAACAAGAAGTGAAGTATGTGAATAAAATCTAAAAATGTGTATGTGCTCACTGGCAAATTTAGTACATCTCGATACATGGGATTAGTTCCGGAAAGTTGAAAGACCAAGGAGAAAATTTTCACCATAATGTATTTTTCATTTGATATCATTTCAATGGTTTATCCCCCCTCGCTATCGCCACAAAAAGTAAAACGGCTGCACTGTCAAAAAAAACAAAATTTTATTTCATCAAGAGTACAGAATAAAACCATCTGTTTCCATCGCACTAACTATTCTCTTATTGATCTAATTTATATATTTAACTGAATTATTGTTGTATTGCACTGGAGAGGGGAGCTCTCTAATCTCGTTGCACAATTGAGTACAATGACAATAAAGGGATTTCTGATTCTGATTCTCTGATTCTGAGTATGTGATTTTGAGTGAACATTTGTGTTGGTTTGCACACGTTTTGATTGAAGAATACAAAATGCTGCAAAACAACTACAAAGTACAATAGATCCAAGTTCAGGGAGGACGGAAGACTGAGAGACATTAATTATCACTTCTATACTGGTTAATTAATTTGATGGACAGCAATGTATTGCAGACGGAACCTTGCTGCATGATTAATATACTGACAGGCTAATGGGTAAACGTCAACCATATTTGTACAGCTTTGCATGCTATGCTACACTCTATGCACACACAAACCCGCAGGCATAGAAGAGATGGTGCGTTGCACCAACACTCATGCCTCAATGTGACTGCAGCGAATAGCAATTAGTGCGGCCATTTGTTTGACTGACACCTGACCAGCTCTGGGGAGGTGTTGGAAGAGAAATGAAGCGCCTCCACAAGTATGCAGTCAACAGGTGAAGATTAACTGTCTCTGATGAAGCCATTTGCTTAATGTCTTCGTCGTTTTCTTTGCATCCGTTCAGTTACCTGCTTTATAGCAAAATGGGAGTTGCAGAACGTAGAGGTAATCCATCCGTTTTCTTTACCGCTCACCAAGGTGGAAAGACGATTTTCGATATGAGGGGGTGAAACAATACAAAACGAAATTTTAAATGATTAATTAAATAATATTCTCTTTCAAATTAAGTGTTACAATTTAAGAAACTGAGAAATAAATTCTGTAAAGTCACCTCAAAGTTACAAAAGACATTGTCCAAGATGAACCTGCATATCTTGCCACACTTTGAGAGTATAATTAAGTAAGCGTATTCAACAACAGCATTTGCGACAATATTCCAATCTTTGCGAGTGACGTTATTGGCAGAGGTGCAGGACACACAGGGCACACATAGACGAACAACCATCCGCGCTCAGACTCACACCTAGAGGCAATTTAGAGCATCAAATCAACCTATCATACGTGTTTTTAGATGAATGTGGGAGGAAACCAGAGTACCCGGAGAAACCCCACTCAGGAATAGGGAGAACATGCAAACTCCACTCAGGAAGGCCAGAGCCGGAATCAAACCCACAACCTCTACACTGTGAGGCCATCGTGCTAAAGATTAGGCCTCCGTGCCATGTTGAAAATGATCTCAGATCAGCTCCTTCCACGTCCTTTATGTTAACCAGGACACTACTAGTAACTCAATTCTGGTATTATTGCTTGCGATGCACTTTAGATGTTCCTGTGGGATGCAGAGCTGACCAATAGACTGCACTGCCGGTGAAATGTCAACACAACAGAACATTAAAAGTGGTATTTGTGGTTTTACATTACTTTCAATCAAAATTCTCAAGTTGACAGCAATAAATATTGGAGGCAGTCAAAACACACACAAAAAAGGCAAATTATTAATACGTGTAAAGCAGATGAATATTAGCTCTTCTTCCATCCGCTAATGAGGCCAATATTAAGAGCATTTAAAAGACTGCTGTTCCTGGACATTAGCATTAATGCTTCTGATGATGGTACACAAGTCAAATGTCAATGATGGAGCCTGGCTCCGTCTAATGACTGAGACAGGAGATCGTTTTAATGAGTGGATACCAATTAATTCTGACCTGCTGATCTTAGGCTGCTCCCCTGTGATCCACCAGACATGAGTGAGTCGTTCCAAAAATAAAATAGCCATTACAGTTCGGAGATAAATTGGAAGAGTTTGATACATTCTGTACTGTGCGAAAGTATCAGAACAGTGAGGCCACATCCTTTCTTTAGTTCAAATCAAATCAATGTTATGTTTTCCGTGTTTTTAGTATTGTGTAAAAAATAAACGCAGTACAATTTAAAAATAATTGAAAACACATTTTATTATGAAAAAATTATGTATTCTCTTGCAAATTACTGAGTATACTCTTTGAAATAAAGACCCAAGATACAAATAAATGAAAGCATTAAAAAAAAAAAAATATATATATATATTTATATATACATTTTGAACGCATTTGTTACATTGCAAACAATGCGAAACCTTTGTTCGCAACAGCTATAAAATAGAGGAATCAACCAGGTCGCTATTACTGATGGGAAGCAAGTTTCATTTTTAAACAAAAGCCTTTTTAAAAGTGTGGTTTGGAGCAAACTGTGCGAAAAGGGGTTTGCTTCACACCGAAGCGCTTCAACTGTCTATTCCATAGATGTGAAGGCAGATATGACGAGCCTCTTTGAGCTACGTGTGCAGCACTCAGTTTCATCCTGCGTCATCGTCACTTGTTTCATCACAAGTTCCATTTCTCTTTTGGACCTTTTGGAGCCACACACATATATGGGTTCACCTGTTTAAAAAAAAAAAAAAGGATCATATTAATAACTCATCTCAATTTTTTTAATCGCTCAAATATGCTAACAATTTATTAAAACCACTCCCTGTCTGTCTTAGCTGCATTTGGGTCCTCAGCCTCAATCCTCCACTATGCCGAAATCGAGACCTGACAAATCATGTGTATATGCATGTTAAAAAAAAAAAAAAAAAATGTACTGTTTTATTTGTTTATCTAATTTTTACTTTCTCTTTTCCCTCAATTTAGAGCTAAAAATATATTAAGTACGGTACAACTATTTTCCATTGAACTTTTAATATTTTAAGCTTTTCGCTTTTTTTATATGTACTATATGTATGTGTATGTATGTGTGTAAGTGTATATATATATATAAATTTCCCCATTGTGGGACTAATAAAGGACATCTTTATCTTTATCTTTATATATATACATATATATATATATATGTATATATGTATATAGTATATAGTGTATATATATGTATATAGTGTGTGTGTGCGTGTGTATGTATGTATATATTTATCGTTTTACACAAACAATTACAATGTTTCTACTCTCCACTGTCCTACTTGATTTGGGTTGCCCTGTAAAGTAATGGTCAGCCTCAATAGAGAAAAGAAAAGAGCCACCTACACTGAATTACCAAGAAAAAACAGAACCCACCCACGGCCCCAAGAAGAAAGAAAATCTGCTGGCCAAACAGGCAGACATCTCCCACATGGTCAGCCTGTGAGCATGAGTGTGTGCGCTTGTGTGTGTTGTGCGTGTGTGTGTCCTTATAGGGGAAGGAGTGGAAGGGGGATGGAAGGACTGTTGGGGGGAGTCTTGGCAATTTGGGGTGACAGAGAAAACTACAGCATGTGGGTGGACAGTGACAGGCCCCGACAAACATGATGGCAGCCAAACAATATATGGCAACATGAAGTGAAGAAAAGCAGGGCAGAGATGTTCAGTTTTGATTTCTTTACCGTATTTCATGGCATCATCATGATGGCATCACGCTCCCGACACAACCAACAACATTCTTTTATAGATTATATGACTTATATGTTTCTTGCATTTTGCACATAATCATAAAACAAAGTTAGATTAACCACTGTACTCATTGTCAAATGATGGCATAAAATAAAGAAACAACCTTCAATTGAGACTTCTTCATTGGTTTTGAAACCATACTAGCCTAAACATGCACAAAATGGTGTGATGATATCCACGAGAAAACAAACTGTACTTGCACTTAAATCGTGAAAAGCAAAGGAAAAAACACAGGATATTGATAGACACTCCTATACAATAAAGTCAGTTAATTATAGTATGAGATGATAAATGTAATTTGATGAGAATACATAGAAATAGGTATAGAAGTATGGTTATACATCTATTAATGGCCACAAATTAAGAAAATATGGCACATCATCATCCGTATAAGTGCACTGTGCAAACACATGTTGCTGAAAATGAGCTAAATGGACAACAATCGCCTTTTTGCGGCATACATTTTGGAACAGAGTAAAATACAATACAATAATACAATACAATACAACTCTATATAAGTTATATAAAATCAAAACCAAGAGTAAAATATAAATGGAATTAAAATGAAACACAACTACCCACTGGAAAGAACCATTCAGAATATCTGGTAGAGCAAATAGTTTTCAAGGAATGGAATGAAGAGAAAACATTTGAAATTAATAATTAATAAAATATACCAACCAATTAACCAGTAAAAAGCTTAAAAAACATGAACTGTTGGTTGAGTTTTAGGAACACATGATTTTCAACTTGTTCTGAAGGCCCTGATTCAAGCGGGTTTATTCACACTCCGACCAATTTAGAGTTTGCAGGAGTGGGTAAATAATTTCTAGTGCATGAAGACAAATGAAACAGTGATAAGGAATAACATAAGCTGTAGTTTTTTCAGTAATTCAAAGAAGCAGCAAAAAGCAGCCTGGCAGTGTTTTCATCTGCCGTGGCAAAATATTACAGATTCCCCTTTTCATCATTTCTTGGACTGTACATCTAATTCATTATCATCATCTTCATCAGTCTTCCACACTACAGCACTGTAATAAACTTGATCAAATTGTTGCTACTGTATTGTATGTGCTTACCAATTTATTTTTAAGGGTACAATAATGTTGTAAGAAGTTTGTGTGAGTTTAAAATGACAAAATGTTTTGGGATGGGTTTAATCCAGGGGTGGGCAAACTTTTTGATTGGCGGGCCACAATGGGTTCTAACATTTGACAGAGGGGCCGGACCAGGAGCAGATGGATGCCGTGTTTTGGTAACCTCACCTTATTGGAGAAAAAAAAATACATTTAATTTTAAATAAAAGTGAACGAAAGCATTACAACAATATATATGTCTTTGAAAAACCACAGTATTTAGAAAATAAAACATTAAGAAGGTTTATTCATTTAATTTTTTTAAAGTTCGGCGGGCCGGATTAAAAGGTTTAATGTGGCCCCCAGGCCGTAGTTTGCCCACGCCTGGTTTAATCTAATAATGTGTGTGATTTATATATAAATGTGAACCTTTTCATGGGAGGGTCAGTCATTCACATTTTACTGACTGCTGTGTTCCTCCTGACAAATTGAAACAGCTTCTGACTATTGTGGAAAATGAATTGAACATGTTGAAAAAATCCTTCAACATAAATAAATTATCAATTAATTTAAACAAAACAAAGTTAATTGTTTTTGGCACTAGACCAAACAAACACCCAGTCAAAATTAAGGTAAATTCAACTGAAATAGAAAGAGTGGATGAAAATAAATTCTTTGGAGTTGGAATTGATGTCACATTATGCTGGAAGTCATCTAATGTCAAAAGTAAAATGTCAAAAAGTCATAGGGATCCTGTACAAAACCATGCATGTACTGAATAAGAAATCTTTATACACATTATATTGTTCAGTATTATTACCATACCTGACTTAATGTGTGGAAATTCGGGAAAATGCCTATAAAACAAATACTTTAACTGTTTTCAGACTACAAAAACAAAGCAATCAGAATTATTTATTGATCAAATAACTGAACCAAGAAATCCATATTTATCAACTTAAACACCTTGAAATTTTATGATCTGGTTTAGTTTACAATAGCGGTTTGTATGTTGATTTTTTTTCCTTTTTTTCCTTTCGTGTTGGGCTATATTATATACAATGATTTATTGTATTAAATTAAAATAAGCCATAATTCACAATGAACAGTGAATAGAGCTAGAGAAGTTCCTTAATTATTGCCACTTCCTTTTGAACATGTAAACTGTGTTTACGACAATTTTTTTTATTTTTCTCTTTTTAAATCTTTTACTTCTGACTAATTAATTTCTATTATCTGTTTGTATGTTCAATAACAAAAAAAATCAATCAATCAAAATTATTGAAAGAATTCAGAATGGGAAAAACAGTTTATGGGAAATTGAAATTAACTTGAAGAAATCCTCTTATTTTATCTTTGTATAACAGTACATTTATATCCCGCAGTCACTCTTGAATACAAAAAAAGTCTGACTACATGATAGAAAAATTGTGTTTTTCTCTCAGTCCAAAAACTTCTGGAACCCTAGTGACACGCAGAAGAAAGATGAAACATTTTAAATACAAGTTGAATTATCCCGCAGATTCGGGGCTAAATTGAGCAGAGAAACAGTAGCACACAGAGGGATTGTGTTTGCAGCAGAGAAATGTTGATTGATCTTCTGATGAAGAAGCTGGAGGGGAGCGTGGCCCCCGCTGCTTTCCACCCCCGGATGACTCTGGAGCTCTTGCTGAAATACAAGACTGGTAATCGAGCGGCCGGCGTGGTGTGGGCGTGCCGAGTGTTAGGCCATCAAACCCCAAAGACTATATCAGTGACGCCTCCTCCACAACCCCCCTTTCTGTCATCTAATCGGTTCACTTTATCTTTTTTGTCTTTTGCGTTTTTCTTTTTCATTGCACACTCTGTACGACTCCGTTCCTTCCTTTCTGATCATTTCATCTTTTGCTGAACTATTTCTTTGTTTTTGTTTTTCTATTCTTGCTTTTCCTTGTGCTCACCCTCTGCCTGCATATTAACAGTACCCCCCGATTCTAGCCCCTTCTTTTTTCCCGCTTCAACAGGTTATACTGAAGCCAATCATAGGCAAGGAACCAAAGTTAGTCAACTTGAACTTAAGTCAAAATGGATCCCACATGACTCACTAAATTAGAACCACATGATTGCCATTGGCCAATCCATAAAAGAAAGTTAATGTGGGGCCTCGGAAGATTAGCTTTTGTACAATTTGCAAGCGCTAAAAGGTATCCAATAAACAATAAATGGAACCTCATTGAATTTCAGCACCGTAAAATCATACAATTTGCAAATCATCCAAGAATTTCTAGTAAAAATGTGCAGGAGGTCAACGTCACATGAGATGGGATCAGTAAATAGGTCAATACAGTTTGTTCACACTGCACCAGAAGCAACTTTCAGAAACTGAACGTTGGATGCATTAATAGAGCGGTTCATTTTATTACACAATTAGTTTACACTTGTATGGCAGTTATAAAACTACAGTAAATAGAGGATTACCTATGAAACTGATTATTTCTAATCAGTGTTAACTATCAGAAAAAGGGTTCCGTTGTATCCAAAGTTGTAATTTTAAAAAAAATGCAATGAAATTGCCAGGTATGAAGATTTTTGTTGTTTTGGGGGCAAAATTGTAGACCCAAGTGCAGGGAGACAACGAGGCAAAAAAAATGCAAACAAGGTACGTGGAGGAATCAAAATACGATATAAACAAACTCCAAAATAATCCGAAATTTAAAGCGTTGAAGAAATAGTAACACTCACCACTGCAGGGCACATGAGGGCAACAAAAACGAGAGAAAGCAGGGAAATAAATATTTAGAGGGCGCTTTTCATGCATGACATTATAACTCAAAAGGCTTCAAATGATCAAACTCAGCCCGTCCCACCCCACCACCCACAGGGACCTAAACACACACATGTAAACGTAGACAAATAAAAAAGTAAGAGAGCAGTAGATGACTAAAACATCAGCGGTTGGGTAAGAAAACTCCATCTCATCGAGCCCGCAGCACTGTACAACAGACACAAAAAAAAAACTGGTGACAACAGATATGCTTGCAAGAGAAAGATGGATGCGGCGGAGGAGCTCGTGTAGGGGCTGATTCTGATGCTTATGCTAAGCTAATAGATGCTAATCCTATATGATATAGTATAATGCTATAGCTAATGCTATGCTATTCCTGCATTGCATGCTACAGCCACAAACTGCCAGATTTGTGAGCCAGTGCAGAAATAAAATAAAAAAAGACTAAATAAATATAAATAAATGATAAAATATAATAACTGGTACAAGACACAAGCTGTTGAAGGGGACAAATGGAAAATGAGTAAGACCAGCCAGGAACATGGAAAACAAGACTACATGAAGCGAAACTAAATGTAATCAACAAAAACATAGATCATGACAAAAATAACCCACGAATGCAATTTTACATGATTGTCATGAATAATTATGGTAGTTTCCAAATATTCAAATGAGGCTGAGGCATTATTGAACACCATTTGTTGGCAGTTTTTCTATAGCATTTTCTTGGTAGCTTCTGTACATTATTTCTCTGTCTGCTTCATCTCGAGCGGTCCTTCCTTTCCTACACTTCCTCTTGTCTTTCGCTGTTCTACGCTCATTTTCTAGTTCCTTATCGATGCCATTTTTCTCCTTTTGTACTTTTTAAAATCTTTTTTTGGTCTCTCCTTTCTTTTCTCAGTCTTCGCCATCTTCACTACAGCAAATGATCTCTCCTCGCATCATTTATGCAAGGCTTTCACTCAAGCCTTGCTTCTCTGCCACAATGTGCAAACATTTTTGCATCCGTGGGCGAGACAAGAGAAAAACAGGCCACATTATGGGGACGTCCCGAAAGCCCAACCATTTCCTCATCTGACTTACTGGAGGCGGGCAAGAAACATTGTTAGAAATGTGAAACATTCAGATGAGTTTGATTAATGCCGGGTTTTTCAAACACTGTCAGTGTTCTGGAGAAACTTAGAGGCTTTTGTGAAGGCTGAACTGTCATCAATGGACTTCTTAGACATTCATCAACTATGTTCCAAGCATGCAACCTTACTTTGGTTTAAACACACTGCTCTGAATGACCTACTGTACACTGCACAATAATCAGAATGTGATTCTTTTTGTTTTGCGAGAAAAGATTGGTATTGATGAGAATTTTACTAACTCAATTTCAGTGCTTAATGTTTAAGCCTGATGGCACCACACTTCAGAGAACAATATAATCTTGAAAAAAGTAATTAAAATGTGGACATAAATCTTACAAAACAAAAGGGAAAAAAATCTGTGAAATGCAAAATGTAACAATCACAATGCAACTAAAGTAAAAACTAACAGACTTCAATGCAAACTGTGATGTCCAGCTGAGGTGCTCAGCACATTTTCAGTTCACACTCACAAAGTGTGGAGACAATACATTTATTATTATTTCTTGTAAAAGTCACAGCTTTCATTGTATAGCATAAAAGTACAGTATGCAAATGTTCATTTCTGCTCAGGCCTGTATATGTGTTTTAATTTCAGACAATAACTTAATGACATAAATCACAAAACTCAATTTGAGTGTCGCATGGCTGTTCACAAAGATGCTGCAGCTGCTTGATCCTTCATAACATGATCTTTTTTGTGTGTATTTTTAGTGGCTGTTTACCTGTGAGGTGTGTGTGCACGGGTTTGAAAACAAATACTATTACTAAGCCAGTCAGTCCGTTTGTCTCTGCTCCTCTTACCAGCACCATTCAGCAGTACTCCACTCAGTTAAAGTGCTCCCCTCGCATCCAGAACCGCAAAAACGTGGCTCGATGGTGCTTCTCAATAACGTCAGGACTGATTTGAGACTACAAAAAGGGTTGTATTGGTACACAGCAACGCTTTCGCAATTATATCAAATTCTAGACAAATATTATTAAAGTGGACGGACGCATCCGGATTTATTTCGACAAAAGTACTGTGCCTGCTCAGAGAGAATAATGCAGCCTTCATGTCTTGCGATAAGAAGTTGTGCAGCACTGGCAGAGAGGCAGATTATAGATTGCAAAAGCTGCATACTGTGGATCATCGAGTGCTCAAAGCAGGTGTTTCCAGATGTCCAGCATTTTAAAAAACTGGAGTCCCAGTGGCCTGTCAGCCCAGCTGTTTAAGGAGTTAAACTACTTCTTTGACAACTTTGTGGTGTCGATACCACGTTGCCATATCATTCGCATCAGCCCACAGTAACAACGCCAGCAGAGAAGCACCAGGTGAGAGGGACACTGTACATGATGAACTCAGGAAATGTTGTGGGTCCTGGATGCGCCGGACAGCTGTGCAGTTCATCTGTCTGGAGTCTTCAACAAGACTTTTTACCCTTCCAGCCTAAAGTCTTCCCGCATCACACAATTCCCAAAGTTGAACATCAGCAGCAACATGAATGACTTTTGCCCAGAGGCACTGTCATCAATAATCATCAGCTGGTGTTAATGCAACACTGTACGGTGTTAATTTTAACACCAGCAAAGCGTCGCATCCGCATGGCCATGTACACCACGTGATGTCACACCAAATACAACTATTAGCTAATCTGTTTTAAGCACTTTAAAAAATAAAAATCAAGTGCAAACCAAGGTATGAGGCAATAATTATTTTCTCCTTATTCAATCATGTGAAATTTCTTCTTACCTTAGGGAAGTTTGATTCCATCTTGCAAGCTAGGAGCAAAAGAATGCTGAAGAAAATCGTCTGGACTCTAACTAGTCATGTTACATCCTCGACTATGCAGGCTATTTTATTTCTAAGTCATGCCTAGTCAAAATACAGCCTGGGGGCCACATGTGGCCCGTTAAACGTTTTAATCCGGCCCGCCGAACTTGAAAAAAATCAAATGAATAAACCTTGTTAATGTTTTATTTTCTAAATACTGTGGTGTGTCAAAGACCATTATATATATATATAGTTGGAATGCTTTTGTTCACTTTTATTTAAAATTAAGTGTATCTGTCAAATTTTAGAACCCATTGTGGCCCGCCAATCAAAACGTTTGCCCACCCCTGTTCTAAGTGATATCAGTGCAACGCAAACATTTTGTTTTGAACACTTTCCCCAAACGTTTAACACTTGTAATTTTGCATTGCCTGAGTGCAACCCCACTTGCCACCTCAGCGGTCCACTGACGATACCACCGAGGGGATGAGTCTGCATACTGGGACGACGTGGCGTGGCATCAGCAAAATAAAGGTGGCAATATCACACTTCAGAAGGGAAAAACAGACATTCATCTTCTTTTCATTGGTGGGGACTGTATGGAGAGAGTCTCAAACATCCGGTTCTTCTGCCGCACATCAAAGATGACCTGAACTGGAGCTTTAACACCAGGGGCATCATCAAAAAGGCACAGCAAAGACTAGATTTCCTGAAGTCTCTGAGAAACAACAACCTCAAAATGAAGTGCTTAATGCCCGTGCAGACAGCGTAACAGCAAACATTACAGTAACCCATTGTTAGTCCGATTAAGGCCACACAAAACTACTGTTATTCAGGCTGTGTGAAGCAAGTTCCTATGACAGAGGGTTCCCACCCCGTAACTTTCTCATTCATCTGTGGCTCTTGTTGCTCTTTGCTTTTTTTCTTTTCTATCTTGGACTGATATCAGAGCAGTTCCCTTGCTTTCATGTGTCTAGACAGTAAACGATGAAAGCTTTCCATGACACCATAAAGCTAATAGTCATAGTGTCAGGAGAGCAGCTTAAAAGAAGAATTATGAATTTGGTAGCAGGGTAGTTTGAGTATTTGGGGTGCAATGAGCTTCAATTTTAATGTGCATGCTGGGGTCATTGGTGCCATAGTTTGAAAGTTGAACACTAAAATACTTGCTATTGACTGTAACAAGCGCACTGGATGGAGATATTTTTCACAGCATCAAAAGAACATGTACCCACAGCGGAGGGTTTTGGTGGTAGTGGATTTGGTTTGGGGAATGACTTCAGCTTGATCAGTGGATTTGGTTAAAGATGAAAGAAGCTTCCGAAAATACAAAGTTGTGTGAATGCGTGTGTTTTGTGTGTGCGTAAGTTCAAGCGTGCTTCCATTTATGATTTATTTGGGATGTTTTTATTGTTCAGCACTTTGAGCAGTATGTTATGTATGAAAAGTGCTATATAAATAGAATTTATATTAATAAAAAAATTTAAAACAGTCATTTGTTGCGCAAAGATGTAATGGTCTGATAGAAACCGAGTGATGCCGGTAGATTTTGGTTTGAGTAACGCGCTAATCACAAAACAAAGAATGGCTTGTGCTTCACATGATAAAGATCTTTACTATACATTTTTTTACCATGTTTTGAGTAAAATTTGAAAATTTTCAACATACAAGTTAATAACTTCATTCATTTTAGTGCTGATAGTGCCAATACCTGCAAGATTTCTTTTTTATTCTAATGGCATAAATCAATGTTTTCAAGCAGCAAAATTGTATTTCTGAGTTTTTTCGTGGTAGTAATTCCCTTAATACTGTTCTTTTATTTGATGGCGATGCATATTTTATGTTACATCGGATTGGTCAAAGGTTTGAATTTATTGCACCTCTTTGCAATACACGTATTGCATGCACCATTATCGCGATTATGATATATTTTTTTTAAATATATTGCGTTGCATTCATTTGTTATGTTCGTCATTTTAGACTTTAGTGAAGGTCAGTGATGGTGAAGTGGTTTAATTGCTTGACTTCTGTGAAGGCAGTGTGGGTTCAGTGCCCACTCTGTGATAGTGTGAAGTAAGTGTGAATGTTTTTCTGTCACTTTATGCACCCAGTGATTAATTGTAAGCATTATACTTTTGGTATGAATAGTCGTTTTTGTATGATGGTGTCATGAGCAGAATCAGACATGAGACTCAAATGACAAAGAGTTCCACAAAATCACTTCCTTTCCCGCAGATGGTAAACACATTGGAGGTGAGACTCTCGTTACTTCTTCGGGCTTTGCTAGGCCTGGCCTCATCGATGGCGCTCACCATCCAACCCAACCTCCAGTGACCCGCATTCGGGCGAGGCTAACTTTTTCCATTCACGATCCTCTTCACAGGGCATTTTTCAGTCATACTGCTCCTTCATCTTAAATACAAAAACGTTCCAAATTAGCTACTCTATCTATTCAGCTAGCCAATTTAGACTTTATTAGTATATAAATGGGCTTATTGTTAACATGAACCACCCAATGAGTGTTTTTATTTGAAACACAATGTAGATTTTAAATTGAGCTGCACAACAGTCCGGTGAGGCATATTACTCATTCTCATTCTAGTGATTATAGTACCTCAAGGGAAAAGTCAACTGACACTCCGATATATACCTTGTGTGCATACCGCACAGAGAACAAAATCACACACATTCAGGCACGCAAGGAGACATTCTGAGAGATAAATGGGAAGTGGCGTTGATGCCTTCCTCAAGGGCCCATCGACTGTAGCCAGCAAGCAAACTAGCATCTCTATAACAATTAGTTGGCAAATTCACATTTTTGTCCCCATGGGACTCAAACCCATGCCCATGATATTCCAGGCTAAGCATGGATTTAGGTTAATTGAAATGTTGTTACCATGCCAAAAGTTGTAGTAATTTTTCACTTGAACCCAGTATGTTTTTTTTTCATCCATAAATAAGAGGAATTTTCATACTTCAGATACTTAGGCACGTTTTTGTTTTTGTTTTGTTTTTTGTTGTTATTTTTGTTGTTTGTTTTTTTTTTGCACAGATTAAAAAGTGTTGGTCCCAATACTGACACCTGGGGGCACTACACATCATATCCCTACACTTTGACCCATACTTCGCAAATTATTATGTGTTCTTTAAATAATTCCTGAGCCAATTTATAACTTCCCAACTGAATCCCTTTTGTTCCAATTTGCTCGGTAAAATATCGTGGTTTATGGTATCAAAGGCCTTCTGTGAATCAATAAAGCCTCTAACAGACGATTTCATTTTCTCGATGGAATTAGTCATTTCTTCCGTTAGGACTTATGATGGTGACAGGTTTGTTCTGAATCAGCACTGGCTGTCGCTAAGTAGATTGCATTTGTCTAGAAACTTGCAGAATTTGCCATTGAGTGTGTTTTTTTTTGTGATTTTTTTTTTTTAAGAATTGAAGCAGTACAGCATCACCGGGGCAGGGGTAACTAACCACTGACGCAGCAATTTTTTACAGCCTGCGTCACTGCTTTAAAATCAGCATAGGCTTTCTCGCATTGTGGGAATTGGTAAATTAAGTGCATATGGTACCCCAAGAAGTTTAAAGATCTTCTCACAACACTTGCACGTTGCATGGTCACACTAGGCCATTATGTTATATATAAAGCACTGACTGCATTATTGGAGATGTCACCAAAAGTATTAATACTTTATTACCAAAAGTAATAATAATTTAACACACAACTAGAAACAACACCACTGTCTAATGGCCTTGTGACGCACTAATGATCAAAAGATATGAATCCAACTCCTTTGCAGGTTTCATACACACCGGAACTCAATGTGGTTGAGGAACAAACCCACAACGTCTGAAGTCGGCAACAACCACTCTACGCATGGGACATGGTTCTCCAACTGTGTATATTGCTCATGTCTCCAAAAGGAGACCAAAAACCTTCCGCCGCTTTGGAGGTAGGATTCCCAGATTTCCACCTGACACCAGTGGCATGGCTCAGCTGTAGAGTCGACGTCTACCAACGTGTAGGTTATGGGTTTGATCCTCCACCACATTGAGTTATGTTGTGTATAAACTTTGGTGTGCTAAAAAAGTGCTTCGAACCTCCTGGAGTAATGTCTTAATATAATAAACTAAATAAAAATTCTTCTTGTAAAATTTACTCAGAATTTATGAGTGAAAAAACTTGAGTGAGAATTTTCAAGTAAATATCACTCCCCATTTTTACAGTGTAAGGTATGTCAGAGAATGTTTGGCAGTCATTGTGTCAGCATATCTCAAATTATTGTGTGCGTGTAGAGATGGGTAACACATAATATGGAAACCAAATTCCACTTGAAGTGTTCAATGTTTTCCTGTATGGTAACATCCTCCGCCTACAGAGGGAATTTACCAGGTTAAATGAGGTGTGTCTGTATGTGTGTGAGTGTTTGTGGGAATGAGTGACAGAGACAGAGAGAGAGACAGAGTGAGTGAGTGAGTGAGTGACAGCGAGAGTGAGACCCAGAGTGAGAGTGAGCGCGCGAGGGAGAGAGAGAGAGAATGAGAAAGAGCGAGAGAATGAAAGAGAGAGTGTCTGTACTTTATGAGGCCACAGGGGGGCTCACTGGCACACAAGGATTATTTTCTAATATAAATAAGAACATTAAAAATTATTGAAAATGAATACCGTATTTTCATTTGATCTATGTACCACCACATTGCTCTAGTATTAAAATATCAGTATGTGAAGTCAAGTACAGTCAGATTAGTTTCCATGAGCATTGTTCTTACCCCCCAAAAATAATTTCCACCGAGTCCTTCTAATTTGATTATGGTTTAAAATGAATGGCGTTCCCACTCGGTATAACTCGTCACTTTCCGACGATCAAAAACCGGAAACGAAACCGAAAAAAAAGGCAGAGCACCGGATTCACCCTTTTATGGTCTTAAGACTTGAGCCGGAAATTCCTTTTTCAGAAACAGGGGCGCGACGTGTCGATGCTGTGTAAAAAAAAACAATTATAGTGCCCCAATATAAGTGAATAATTAGTTGATTGTATTTTATATTGCCTATCTGTGTTTTTAATTAAGCTTATAAACTGTTTTTACCCCTTCAGCGCTTGGTTCTCCATTGACAGTAAAAGTGATTCACTTTTACTTTCAACCGTCACGGAGCTTCCCTGCCAATCAGCACCTGGGGCTCCGCCCCCACGCCCACTCCATATTTGGTTAATGACGTAGTAACTACATAGAAAAGGGTTCCCTTATGGACAGCGTAGTACCAGGGCCCGCTGCTGCCGAACAATATTACGAGTTGTTAAACCTTAGACACCAGAGCTCAGGAAGCGTGTCATAACCATGGGGCACTCCTCTGCTCTCTTCTTATTTTAACAAACATGCTGCGGTAACCTACGCGTGGCTAAACTTTAAACACTCGTGTGTGAATTAAAGGGCGTCAAAACGGTTTTCTTTCTGCCAGGATGACGGCTAAAGCGCTGGAGAAGGTCCCGATGGCTCTCGGGGGATTCGACAACTTGTACTCCGTGGATGACATCGCCAGCGGCTTGCCCACGTCAGTTGCAATTTTTCCCAACTCCGACTTGGGACCACATTACGACCAGATCAATGTGGCTGCAGGTAAGACACGAATGAAATATAAGTAATTAAAAGTTTCCTCGTCAAATAATGATTTCTTGGAAAATTTCATGTTAATTAAGTTAGATGCTAACTTGTTAATTGTATGGAAATGAGTGCACGTGTTGTGCGTAAATAACATCGTCTGCCGCTCACCTGAAAATGTTGCTGATCATATGAATCATCATTAAGGTCTTTCACTTAATGATCTAGTTTGTTTGTCCACAGACCCCTTAATGAGTGCAGAGATGAGCGCAGAGAGGCGTTCTCTGGACGTTCCATCTTACTCCGGCGGTTTCTCCCAACCTTCCTCACACCGCAACCAGACCTTCACCTATATGGGGAAGTTCTCCATCGACTCCCAGTATCCCGCAAACTGGAACCCCGAAGGAGTCATCAACATCGTCTCGGGCATCTTCAACGTCGCCCATCCTCCGCCTCCTCCTCCATCCACGTCATCGTCCTCTTCTCCGGCTTCCTCTGGCTCTCCCAGTCACTTTTCAAGCAGGAATTTGAGTTGCACCATGGCTGCGGCCCATCAGAACCAAGTTGAGATCGAGCAACATCAGCTTTACTCTCCTCCACCGCCCTATTCCGCTGCTGCCTGTGCGGAAGTGTATCAGGATCCATCGGCGTTTCTCTCCACGTCCACCTGCCACATTGCCTCTTACCCGCCACCCTCGTACTCGTCCCCCAAGCAGCACAGCGGCCAAGACGTGCCGGGACTCTTCCCAATGATCCCCGACTACCCCGGTTTCTTCCAGCCGGCTTGTCAGCGAGAAATGCACGCTCCAAGCATCCCAGATCGGAAACCGTTTGGCCCGTGTTCCTTAGATACATTCCGCGTCCCTCCACCTTTGACCCCCCTGAACACTATCAGAAATTACACACTTGGTGGTCCAAACACCGAGGGGGGAGGGCCAGTGAGGCTCCCCACCGCATACAGCCCCCAGAATCTCCCTCTGAGGCCCATCCTGCGACCCAGAAAGTATCCGAACAGACCCAGCAAGACGCCGATCCACGAGCGCCCGTACCCATGTCCGGCGGAGGGCTGCGACCGGCGCTTCTCCCGCTCCGACGAGCTCACCAGACATATTCGCATCCACACGGGACATAAGCCATTCCAATGCAGGATTTGCATGCGAAACTTCAGCCGCAGCGACCACCTCACCACTCACATCCGCACGCACACGGGGGAGAAGCCGTTCGCTTGTGA
The DNA here is from genome assembly GCF_059441095.1 of Idiotropiscis lumnitzeri. Lineage (NCBI taxonomy): Eukaryota > Metazoa > Chordata > Actinopteri > Syngnathiformes > Syngnathidae > Idiotropiscis > Idiotropiscis lumnitzeri. The sequence continues at coordinate 2,274,508 of NC_142410.1, forward strand.
CTTCTGTGGGCGCAAGTTCGCCAGGAGCGATGAGAGGAAGAGGCATACGAAAATCCACCTGAGACAAAAGGAGAGGAAGTCTTCCGCTGTCTCCGCTTCGTCCTCGTCCTCGTCCACCGGCTCCGCTTTAGAGCGCACGAGCAGCATCAGCGCGACCAACGGGATTTGTGCCTAAGTGGGATATGTTTGCGGTCAGCGCGGTACAAAACCAATAAATAAATTGTTCCTTTTTTAATACGTTCATCGTGACGAACTGATGGTTGACGAATTTAAACGCACGGGACTGAGAGTTGTTGCGTAATTGCGCCGAACCACGCTTCAAGACGACAGGCTGTCATAATTGCACTTTGTCCGCACAGTTTACTGAACATACAATAGTCATTATCAACAAGGGCGATTGTTATATATAACTGTATATGTGTGTTTAAAAAGAGGCGCATTTCATGAGAAATAACTGCAATAACATTTCTAAAGTAAATCGTCTAAGTTTATTGAAACGGTGTTAATTCTAACACGTATTTCCAGTTGTGCCTTGTTGTATGTTCTGATTTTCGGGACTCTAATGCAATGTATATTTGTTCTTATGTAAAGTTGGAGGATACATTCTATTTTTGTACTCATTTAGTCTCGTGTAAATGTTCAATAGAATATGCTTCCCGTACATGCCGGTAAAATGTAAAATGTAAAATCATAATGTAGTGCAAAGACAAAACTTACATGCTTGTTGTGGGATTTATTAAATGGATGCAACTGATATTTTTGTTTTATTGTTCATTTAACAAATGGGTTAATTAACCGCCCCCCCCCACACGCCTCTTCTCTGAAAGTGGTAAGTACGATATACGGAAATTGTTTTCCGTGCATGAAAGAAAAGTCTTGAATAAATTATGTTGGAAATAACTTGATGCGGTAAATCCCACGTCGCGCCTTATACGGTATTTGTGACTCACCACCATCACCCACTCGTGTTAAAAGACCTTAACTGTGACCTTTCATGCCAAGTATTTGTTCCACAGACAAAATAGTGCCTAAGTTGTGTGACACACACATCCTGCAGCTGCACGGTGAAACTAAATGTAGAAATGAAACAGATTTCATCGTTATCACCCATGCAATTATTATTAATATTCTCTTCTATAAATTAAAAATTTACGCAGGCTATGGGTAATTCCTTTTTGTTTTGATCACTTTTTTTGGAATGAGGTTTTTACAACTTCAAACATGTAAATCGAGTTGCACATTGTACAATACACATGCATTCTATCGTTTTATTGGAGATCAAAAAGTCAGTTTATAGTTTTTTTGTTTGTGTCTACACACACTAGAATTCTAGACAAACGCTTAGAATTTCTTCTATGTGTAGAAATATTTTATCAAGACAAAAGTTAGCTCATTGTTGTATTGTTCAGAAAGACATGATTTTGAGAGATAGTGTATGTTTCGTCATATTTACTATGGTATTAATATTGTTGCTCTTTGTATCACTTCTCATGGTCACATATTATTTGCACTAAATTATCTTATTTTAAATTTAGGCAATGTAATTAGGTAAACGTCATCTCCACTATTCTTCTTCTTTTTCTTCTTCTTCTTTTTTTTATTCTTATAAATCCATTCATTATTTGTTACGCTTCTCCTCACAAGGGTCGGAGGGGTGCTGGAGCCTACCACAGCAGCCTTCGGGCAGTAGACGGGGTACACCCTGAACTGGTTATTATTATTATTATTATTATTATTATTATTATTATTATTATTATTATCATTATTATTATTATTATTATTATTATTATTATTGTTATTATTATTATTATTAGTAGTAGTAGTAGTAGTAGTAGTAGTAGTAGTAGTAGTAGCAGCAGTAGTAGTAGTAGTTGTTGTTGTAGTAGTAGGAATAGTTGTAGTACTGACATACAGCACAATTATTGTAATTAAAATCATTATAAATACATGAAAAAATGACACTAAAATCCTTTTATATTGGGTTTACATTTTAAAATCCCCAAGTATTTGAATGAGTTAAAAGGTGAAATAATAAATGAATGCAATCTGAATGCAACTAAATTTAAGAATTCAATTTCCAATATGATCCTCTAACTACAATTAGAATTTTCATTTTTCTGTCAGTTGTGAGGTGATTTCCTTGGTGGAACTTAAAATCCCTACAATGTCTGTAATTAATCGTGATGATCTAATTTTTATGTTTTTCTACTTTTACCATTTCCTCCAAAGCATTCAACCGATGTTGACATTTTACTGTGCATCTTAACATAAGATGTTTTCTTTGATATCACCTATTGATATGATGACATTATTTTCTTCTTATTTTTAGGCCATCGTGGACCAAATGGCATGGGCGCGAGATAACGTGGAGGGCAAATGTAATAGGTCGTTATTACTGTTGATACACCGGGCCAAATTTTTAAACAGTCAAAAATTTGCCATGGTAGTGACGGTGCAGATGAAAAAGCTAGCTAGTTAGCCGTAATAAAGCAATTATGGCCTGTCTTGGTATGTGATGGTGTACGGGCCCAGCACAATGCAACGTTTTGCATTCTTATACAGTCTTACGTGGCACGTGCAGTCTGGGATTAGTAGGAAAACTTAATTAGATTCTGTTTTGATCACAAAAGTTCTCCTAAACAGGCCCGCGTTAGCATTTGAGCCCTGGACACCATTGAAAGAAAAAAAAAAAAACAAGGTATATGCTAAAGTAAACCTCACTAACTAATTTAATGTAGCCAAGCACCGCTATTTACAAATTGTAATACCTCCAGCCGTGGTCAAAAACAGTCAAAGCCGCCCACGCATTTTAATCACTTTCATTTTATTTTATTTTTTTGAACAAAGTTCACAAAACAAACACAAACACATATTCATACACTCCCTACAGTTTGCCACAGCTGACGCTGAGTCACTCATCATAGAGTGGCTAGTGATTTAGCCTGTCAACAGACAAGTTAACACCAATGCTTCATTGAAGCTGCGTACGCAGTGCACAGCAAATGTAAATAGCGCGTCCCAAAATATTCAAACCTGAGTTATATTGGGATTTTCTATTTCCATATTTGCCTCACACAAAGAAAATGAACAGTTTATTCGGCACATGGTTGACAGAACAGAAGGAAAATGCATAAAAAAGGACGAGGAAAAAAGAAAATTGAAAAGAAAATGGTGAAAAGTGTGTGGCGTAATCGTTTTCACACGAACCATGCACTCCGCCGAAGACACCCACTAAGTTCATTTTACCCAGTCTGGGCTTCTATAACCGTCTTTTTTTACAGTGCTATTAATGTTGATGTACCTGACTAATAAAACATTAGTCCTGCAAAATACTTGGTCTCTGATCATTATATGACTACTGTTGGATTGTGGCATGTTTAATACCTTGGTGAGAAGCGCAATTTGCGCTAACTGTGGGATGGGCAACTTAAGTGCTGCGCTGGGAAACAATTTTATTATCTTTGCTACTAGGTAGGCCTCATAGGACCTCACAATTCCTAACCAGATGTCTGACAAAAATGCTATCTGCTAACTACTGACCAAAAAACCATTTTGTACATTATTTCACAAAAACTCACTCATAATTCTGGATTATTGAGGTTCTATGTTTGTCCTGGATGAATTTAAAAATCCGAAAAAGTTATTAGACGTTGTAGTGTAGGACAGTATAGTGTAAGAGCAACTATGGTATGCCTTTTATCTAGTGATGAATGGTGATATTACAACTTACAACTACAGTTGATCCCTGCATATTCACAGTTCTGCACCTGCGGATTCACTTATTTGAGGATTCCACCTGCCCTTTTTTTTGTTCATATTGTTTTATTTTTTTTCCAGGATTCCCCACTTACCTTTTTTGTGGAAATTATATTTTGAATGTTGGTGGAGTAATTAATCAAGTATGTAATCAAAATGGAATTTACAGCTGAAGTTGCCAGATATGTGGTGGGTGGAAGCACCCAAGAATGCCATCTGTTTTTAAGTGTGGTGTTAGGTGTGCTGTTGTGACTCAGTGCATAGGACATGACTTTCGCTCACAACACACAAATGTTATCTCTGAAATACTTTTTGAAGTCCCAGAGATTACATGCTGCTGCATTGGACCCACTAAAATAGACCTAGTGACACGGGTGTTAAGTAATTTAGGCGAATTTGTGCTGTTTTTTAAATCTGTTAGAAAGATCTGACATCTTAAAGCTGTAGAGTGGTTGGTGGGGTGGGGACGCAAATTATTTTCTTTGTGCTTGGGGGGGCAAAACAGAATATAAAATAATTTCACTCTTCTTTTTTTTAATCAGGAAAATAATATTACCTTGAATTGTATTTAGTTTTGGAGAAATATGTTAATAAGTACTCAAAAAACACCACTTTCTAGTCAGCAAAATAGCTACACCCCTGTCCCCTCTTCCCATGTCATGATGGGACTCAGCAGAGGAACGCTAAGAATTTCCCAAAACAATGATCAATTGGTTGGAAAATTTACATGGACATCTCCCCTTATGCCCACTTCAACTTCTGAAAATATCACAAGGATTAGACTTTCCATGATCCATGATTAATTTATTAGAGAATGAGGAAATGAGCAGCGTACATGCAGTTTTCATGACAGATTTGTTTTGTAATCTAAATTGTTCATAGGTTCATTCCGGTAGAAGAGAGAGAAGAGTAATGATGGGAAGACTGAAAACTAACGTTGGGCTATGGAGGAGAGTGAATAGTCTGACGCCAGGTCATGGCTTCAGCTGCCTTTTAAAGGCAGCAAACTACGAACTCCCACAGGTGTGTAGCCAAAGGAACCGCCCACATCAATCAGGCATCTGCTGAAACAAACTAACAAAAAAACAGAGCTGAGAGCATCAACATGACAATAACACCATTAATCTTTAACTGATTCTTTCAAAAAGTCACACGCATTCAGTCGCAGATACTACAGCACTGAAGATGGAGACTCCAAGTGGACAAATATAAAAGCTGCATTTCAGATGCATATAATTTTCTTTTATTATTAGCATGAAAAATAATTTGCTCGCTTTGCGGATTTTGTCTATCGCCAAGGTGTATGGGGAGTTGGCGAACATAACCGCAGCGATAATTGAGGGATTACTGTATCTGAAATGTCGAGGGAAGGCTATAGCCACAGTTTTCTCCCTTTGCACTCAGAACAGACTGCCTTGTTTTCAGTGCCATTTTCTGCAGTGTGGGTTGGTATGTTGTTGTAGTTCTTTTTTTTTTAGCTAACCTTAATATAACCAGTGAAGGCGTTGAAGAACAGCTTCTCATTTGCAATGCTGACTTGGCTGTAGACAGCAGGTCAGGTTTCTATTCCTTTCGCTAGGAATTTCACTATTAACTGTTTTCATCAGAATAAAAGCGGCCGCTTTTTACCCTTTACGCAAAAAAAATAATGACTCACTTAATAAAGTGTAACCTAATATGCTGTACTTAAGCTTACTTAGGAAACTATCAAATTTGCTTGGGTTTTATATCAGTAATCTAAATAGGCAGGAGAAACATCATGTAAAACCGCTACAGAAATACAAAAACCCAAAAGTTTATTCAACTTAAATCCAGTGTCATCAATTAAGAAAGTGCATCAGTCTGCAGATTATGAATAAGCAAAAATAATAAGATAAAGAATAATCATCAGTAAGGACAAGCAAAAAAGCCAATTTTGTAACCGATCAGTCAACAAGTTAGTGGACAAGGCTGTTGAGTGGCGAAAAGGTAAGGGCACTGCTCGGCATAACGTTGTACTGGAGCCCCAACCACCAGTCCACAGTCCAACCCGTCATTACCAAGCCACACAGATTTCTATATTTCTGTATTTCTCTTTGACAAAATATCGTACACCATCTGCGACCTGGGCACCCTTCCGTCCTAATTCATAAAAATTATGTCCGTCTTGGACCTTTGAAAGCACTTCCATACTTACTTTACACTAGTCTGTAAATACATACCTTGCATGTGTATCATGATTTTATACACATCTTTACAAACATGAACAAAGTCTAAACATGACTTATATGGCCATTGGTAACTCTTAATTCCATCCTGAGGAAAACAAGGTATTGTAAATATATAATAAAGTCTTTCTCCAAGTGCTCTGTCCTGGTCTCCTGCCACAGGGCTCTGCCAGTCGCCTGAACAGGAGAGAAGTGCTTCATCCTTTTGGCCGTGCTATGCTAAGGGGAAATTGATCCTGGGGAAATTGCTTTTTTCCCCACCGTATTACAATAAAGTGTAATTGCACATACACTCCAGTAGTTGGCAGTCCCGCTCTCATTGCCCATTGTGTGGAGAGAATATTAACTCGACGTGTAGCTTTGCTTTGCAATGAAAATGCCATTATTTATAGCTGCGGTGGAGAGTGTTTTCTTATTGCTAGGGGCTGGGGCGTAACAGAAAATAATTGAGAAGCTCTGGTATATAGGGACTTCATCTCTGTAATTTGCTGTAGGTGCTTTAAACATTTATTACGTTTCACTCACTTGTGTTTTTTTTATTCAAGCGATCGTGTTCACGTTGCAGAAAGGGCAAACTAGTCTGGAGCATGTGTACCAAATTATACATTATACCAGAGAGCCTGGCCGGACGCCCATTTTTGGGGCGTATAGTGACAAACTTTAAAAAAGGGTTCGATAAACAAAGGCCGTAGCTGGATTTTAGTCTGGCCCAAGAATCAGCGCCCGTGTGTGTGATGAACCTACTCGTGAAATGAGCAAATGAACTAAATTGCCTCAGAACGCGTCAAAGGTGCCACTACCAAAGTTTGTGTATGAAGAGACGTGGACAGCAGTGTGCTTTAAAGGGTGCCTGTATTTCCTTAGTCTGACTTCATGTAACTCCCCGAGGCGGGGCGATACCACAATCCCTATAACGCCAACGATGCTTATTTACTTGTACCGGGCAGGTTCATGGAGAAGAAGAAAGAAGAAGAAGGAGACGAATAATAAGAAGACGAATAAGACCATAATAAGCCCCTAATAAGGTAAGCAGATTTGAATGGTAAATTAGCCTGCTAATGATGTTTAAATAAACCTCTGCCATTAGTATCTCTCCCGCGGCGCCGTCATGCATGGACGCTTTTTTTTTTTAACGTATTGTGGTCGTGGGCTGACAATTTTTATGAATAAGGCCGGAGGGTCGAGGCCGGAAGGGCATCTAGGTCGTGGCCGCAGGGCGGTTGACTGACCAGCAAAGAACGGTCAAGGGTCACATGTCATTTGGCTCTGTGCATGAGTGAGAAATTGAGTAATGACACACACTTAGTAAGTTTACAGTAAGTGCCTTTTTTGTAAGAGCCACAATTTATTGCAGAAAAGAATAGTAATTAGAATTTTTAACGAGATGTTTACTCATGAATGTTGGGCGTATCAATCGCTAAATTAGCGACTTCCCCTGTTGGAAGTGGTGCGCTTTGCCTTTCAGAATAAGAACGTGCTCTGTTAACTGTGTAAATTTTGCTGACTTAACAGCAGTCTATAGATATAATTTCCAAGTGTATCATCTGTATTTGGTGAATCTCACCAACTATTTATGCATTCGCTGAGTCACTTTTCCTTTCTTAGAAAATCACACACGCAATCAGGCATACACACACTCAGTAAAGCCCCAACGCATTTTTCTTCCTTTTTGTTCTTCGAGTAGATCCAGAAATGTTTTTAACCTCATCGTTATAATTTTTTTTTTAGATTCCTGTTTTGTTTTCTTCAATGATTATTTTATGACAAAACAAAAACAAATATGTATTTGTTTCTGGTGTGGATTTATGAAAAAAAAAGAAGACATTTTGGCCTGAATATTACAATACAATCGGGTGGAGCCAACCAACTTCAACCAAAGTCCCTCTAAGACTGGTCTTTGAGTAACCCCTGGACTTGGTACTTGCCCAGGATGCTTATTTGTGTTATCTGTCATGTCTTTTCTTCTGTTTGTTTGGATGTTCTCTCTGTGCCCGCCAATACAATAAATGTTGACTTCATTTTCACATATAAACAGATGAAAATCATTGAAATGACAACCGATTATAGTCCGTGAGTTTTATTTTTTACATACATTCAATGGCAGTACACACAGTCATTGTACAACTGTCACAGTGGTGTACAGGAATAAGCGTAGGCTAATTGTGAAATGTTTTAATTAAAAGTGAGAATCTATATAGAAAGATTGTGAACAAAATGTAGTAATTTTCACTTAGGATGACCCTTGCGGTAGCACGATGATCGAGTGGTTAGCAACTTCAGCCTCACAGTGATTTAGTTTGCATCTCAAGGCTTTTCATTTAGTCTTAGGACTGATAAGAAATAAAAATGCCACAGAAACTGAAAAAACAAACAAAAAAAACAGTACGGAAGCGTATTGCATTGTCTTGGAAAAGTTTCTGAGTAATTTTTCGGGGGGTCTTTGTGTTTGTGTTTTTTTAAATTATCCCCCACGTTTTTCGTAATAACTACTTTTCTGTTTTGCATAATATCTTTTTCTGTCTTTCCTCCCACCCCTAAAAAACTGTAAAGAAAATTTCAGAAAAAACGAAAAAAATCTGAAAAATCAAAAAACATTAGTCAGAAAAACTGAAAAAATGCATAAAAGAGAAAGAAATATTCCCAAAAACCAATATTTAAAAAACCCCAAAAACAAAGCCCCTCCCACCCCCAAATAAATCTGTGAGTAGGTTATTTATTAACTTCAGGAGGCAATTACTTTTTCACAAAGGACCAGATAGGTTTAGATTTTGCCCCTCGAACAAAAAATATCACCAATTAGAAAACGTGTTTAAAATTTATTTACTTGGTTTGTTTGTGAAGTATTAAAATTAATTTGATGATCTGAAACATTTAAGTGATAAATATGCAAACAAGAATACAGAAAGCAGGGAAAGAGCAAATATTTTTTTCACTGTCTGGTTCTGGCCACGTCCATGCAAAATTCTGTGACACATTCATGCAAGGCCAGTCTTTGGTACCTTTCGGTCAAAATAAAAAACACTTTCATAATTATAAATTATTAATACAGATATCAAAACTAAAATCAGGCATCATGACCTGTGGCTGAGACCAAAGCTGTCTAATCCAGCAAATTTCAGGCCATACTGCCTCAAAAGTCTCTAGAATTTATCATTGCTTCAGTTTGGACCCATCTGTCAAAAGACGTTGCTTTGTGGCTTGTTAATTTATATTTTGGAAGATCCTTGTAATTCTTTTATTTCTTTCAAGGGAAATCAACCCAAACATTTTCTTTACAACACAGGCCGACTAGTTTAACATGGGATTCTGGTTAAATCCAAAATCCACCCACTTTTAGCCATTTTAGCGGGTCAGCCATTATGTCACTTCTATCGACTGATTGACTAACTGCTCAGCTTCGGAAAACAGGTGAGCTGTGATTGGTCGTTATTTCAGCAACTGTGGTGTTTTTCAATCGACAGAAGTGACAAAATTGCCGCCCCCTGGGATGGCCAAAAACAAGTGAATTTTACTGCTTAACTCATATTCCACAAACAATTATTAATCAGCATGCCATGTTTAGACTTAAGAAAGGGCATAGTAATATTTAATTGCAAATAATTTTGCGGGGGTTGACTTCCCCTTTATTGAAAGTGTACCAAACTTAATATGTTAAACTTGCAAAAGAAAAAATACACAACAACCGTCAACAATTTCTTGATGCCAACAATCTGGCTAGTAACGTTTAAACGTTTTAAGATGCCCTTAACAAGTTGATCACAATTTCAAATTCAAAGGGCGGCAGAGCAAGGGAGGTGATGATGGTGTGATGTGTTTGTACCATTGCTACCCATTTACTGCATTATATGAATCCTCTTTCCCTCAATTAGTGACACACGCAAAAAAAAACATCAGTAAGGAAGGAAAAAACATTGCTCTTTCTGTTTACTGTTGACAATATCTTGAATTATCTTAACAAAAAAAAGTTTAGTGTAGAAGAAATGAGGACACAACATAGTGGTTATGTATTATAACAATAGAACTTTTTTTTACAAACTTTGTTTTAATTTTTCAGCATGGCCCTAAAAGTTTAGTGTTTGAACATTGAGAACGTGTTCAAGCTTAAGGAAAAAAATGTAACTTTTTTGTCAAGCTTATTCTTCTGCAATGGAAACTCAACTAAAATGCTCTGATGTATAAAGTAGTAGTTTATTCCTCAATTAGTCCAAGATTTTTTAACTTGGAGATACAATCCCTCAGCATTCACAAGATATTTCTGAGAATTTTCTAGTGCTCGATTACATTCATACGTGTACAAGGCAACATGTTCCGAAGCAGAAATCCCATATATGCCATGAGAAGTCTTTTTGCAAAGCACTTTTGCAATCAGTTGTATACTTCAGCAAGTTCCGTTGAATTTTGTCTGTGAAGAGCTACTAACCCCCAGTAGAAAATTTCTGGGGGGTTGTAGCTTTTGAGTAAAGCATTCCTTGTAACGACAGCCCTAATGTTTGTCCTCCCTGTAGATTGAAGCAGAAATTGAATTTATAAAATGTCGACGAGTTCATGTCGCAAAGTACATTTTAGTACTGCTATAGTTTGACTGGTCTGAGGTTTCACACAGAAACTACAGGACCTGGGTAAGGCTCTCCTCCACACCAGAAGTCCTCCGGCTGAGGTATTTCTAAAAGCCACATCTCCTTCTCTTTCCCCTTCTCCTCTTCCTGCAGCTCCTCATTATGCATCACAGCTATATCTGGGTCTGCCGCAGTTTTTAGAACTTTGTAATAGTGACAGTCCCGCCCGTCATCTGGATCGTATGGTGGCGCCAGGATATCCAGGAAAGCAGCAGGTCCGTCTACAGCATCGATCTGGTGAAGATTATCCCGTAGCGGTGTCAGGAGACACGGTCCACTGTTCTCTGAGTACTCAGCCACTGAGCGGAGCAAGGAACGTCGCAGGGAAGCATTTTGGAATGGAGCCATGGGAGTTTCAAACCGAGGAGGGGCAGCACCGACTGTCTGGCCACCTTCTAGCTTGTCGAAGCAACTGACGCTCACCTTGCCATAGAGGACCTAAACAAATGGGAAAATAATGACTTTGAAACATCCATCTTACCACAATAAATGCAAACCCAAAGATCCCCATTATCGCGGGAGATACATTCCAGACCCTCCCACGACAGGTAAACAATTTGCGATGAAGTGAGACCATATTAAAAAAATTTAAGGGTTAAATTCTCTTCCACATACTTGAAATACATAAATACATTTAAAGACATTTTAACATAAAACAATTGAAAGCATGAAATATATGCAAAAAATGTGCAATTAAAATGGAATAAAACAATCTTTTGTAAGGTGAATATATATATATATATATATATATATTTATATATATATATATATATATAAATTCCAAGGTTATTTTAGTAATTGAAAGAACATTTCTGTTAACAAAATAAAATAAACCATGTTGTCGCACATCTTGCCAACATTTTGCTACTTTATTATTAACTCCTCACATGGTGTGATTCTTTTTTAGGCATGCTTAAAATACATCACATTTTCTCACAAAGCTGGGTGTGGCAAAAAACTGAGCAAATAATGAATTTGAAATTCCTGGCTAAATTGGGGAAGGACCCCACCATTAAATATTTCAAACACTGGATCGCCCATGGTGTTCTCCAAAAAATCTCGACAAACACCATATCTTCTGGTCGTCCAACAAAAGCTTGTGCACCAACTTGGCACACAATTTCTGCGTAACCAGCTCCTTCAACAAGTTACTAGATCCCCACTCATCCTGAGCAGAAATTTAAAATTCATTTTTCCTCCATGTTTGAGACACCTCAAAATGCATAACAGCATTCTGCAATGTAAAAAACTGAAAAGAAGCACACAGTGATAGAACTGAACAATACGGCACAGCAGAATGCTGGAGAGACGTTTCACAATACTATGACTTCAGTGCTTAATTGACAATTATTGGATGAGTACAAATAAGCACTAGTCATGTCTTACTAACTTGTGTATGAAGCAATTTTCAAAATGAGGGATATATTTTTATTTTAAACAAAAAATATGCCGGGCATTTCATTTGAATTGAACTTTCCGAAACGATCATTCATACTGAAAAATTATTTCATTCAGGAGCTTTCCCTTTTCAGCTCAAGCACCTTATCAAGAGTCAATGTAAACTTTAAAATATATTTTGGATCATCTTTAGGGTGCTTCCTTGTCAGTTTGATGTTAAGTGCGAAATAAGTGTGTAGCTAAAGTTATAGTTCCTCAAGGTAAATCTTCAGCATGTAAAACGTACACATAGGTATTACATAACCAGAATGTAATTAATGTTTACTGTTATTTCCAAACTTTCACCAAGGGCTTACCCTACTTAAATATTATACATGTTAGAATATTTATTAAATATTGTGTTCGTATGCCAGCGATTTCTTAGACAGAGGAAACGCTACAGAAATATGTAAAAGATACAGAAAGAAGAGTGAAAGACCTTCAGCATCCCGTTCATGCCCGGATGGTCGTGAAGAGGTATGGACGCTCCGGTTCTGAGCAGGAATATCCCCATGCTAAACACATCTGTCTCACAAATGTGCATGTAGGTGACCGGCGGGGGCTCCGGCTCCGACGTACCGGGGGTCGGTTTGTTTTTCCGCGGAGCGATCTTGAGATCCGAAGCCCGAAGCGCGGTCACTAAGGAGATGAGTTTGGCCTGTTTTTCTGCAAAGACTTTACTATCTCCGTTGGCCGAACATTTTAAACCTTTAAATGTTATAACGGCTTCCTTTGCTATTTTCTGGATGAGAGGATTTTTGTTGTTTCGCGACATTCTTGTCGATGAAAAAAATAACAGTAAAAGGTGCACCTTTTCCGTCTTAAATGCAACCGTAGTAAACTCCTCGCAGACTACCTAATGTCAAGAAATGTTACCCAGAGTCTGTTGGTCCACGTTATCTAAAGATAAAATTACACAATTTGGGCGAAAAATGAGGCTTTGGTGCTGGTAATGCCAAAATTCATCGCCAAATCTGATTTTTCCTTCGGTCATTTTCCAAGCTTCTGTTGCTCAGCTGCCTGCTCTCACGGAGCCTGCGCATCAAACGCAAAGCACCATAGAATGTTGAGTTTCAATACAAATACTAGATTCATGTGATCAAAATCAAAAGTTCAATAGCATCAAAGCATTTGATACTTTTTTGTCGTACAACAAAAGCATGTAACATTTCAGTCTATGATCTGAATGAACAGTGCTTAAACATGATAAAACGGTTTTTGATATAAACAAAAAGACTACATTTCCCAGAAACGATGAGGACGACCGATAGTTGAAAGGAAGAAGGCCAGATAGGCCGTTGAACTCATGCCTTCCGCTTAATGTAGTTACTTCCGGTTTCATGGCTCCTTCACTTGAAAAGAGTGAGGTCAATGAGTTAAATAAGTGTCATTCAGTGCACAAGTAAATGATTATCATGAGATTATATATACTGTGTACTGCCTGTATAAATCTCGTGATTCGGTTGGCGACACGAATCCGCCAAATTGTATGTAATTCTGAATGACTTCTTAAAAATGTACAGAAAATCACAAATAAAAGTGAAAAAGTTATTATTAATTATTCTTATTATTTATTTTATTTTACACAATGTTCATCGAAAGTGCTACTCCCTGTGTGAGTGGACAATGGAAAGGAAATGTGACCATTGGCCTCATGTTGTGGGATACACGATGAAATACATTTATTTTCAACTTCACGCACACACTTACACACGCACACACATTCATACAGGTGCTTCAGTAAAAGGGGTCTGGTGATCATGACAGCCCTGTGTATTTGTCAGAGCAGAGCAGTCCGTCCTGGAGGATGCCCGGCCGGATGCCCGGCCAGATGCCCGGCTAGATGCCCGGCCGGATGCCCATTTTTGGGGCGGGGGGGGGGGGGGGCGGTTGTTGAATTAAAAAAAAAGGGTTTGATTAACAACAAAGGCCGGCGGATGATTTTAGTCCGGCCCACAAATTGACCCTCATGCGTGTGATGAACCTACTTGCGAAATGGGCAAACAACAAGAATTTCCTTTGAACGCGTCATAAGTGCCACTACCAACTGTTTGTGTATTAAGAGACGTGAAACAGCAGGGTGGGGTCAAGCGTGACTCTATTTCCTTATTCTGGCATCACGTAACCCCCGCTACCCACCTGCTACCGGGACATACCATTGCAAGATGGGGGGCAATACCACCATCCCTATAACATCAACAATGCATACTTACTTGCATTGGGCACGTTCATGGGGAAGAAGAAGGAGACGAATAAAAGAAGGAGACAGATGAGACCGTGGACGTTCTGATTCAAATACAAAAATTTGAGTCACCCATTCTAGCATTACACCCTATTAGTTTTTTTTTAGTGTGTGTTTGTATTCAAATTGTTTTTCTTATTAACATAAAAAGGGTTTTATTTAAAACATAAAGATTGATTTTTTTTCCTGTTGCCCTTAGAGAATATACCTGTCTCTGGTTTTGCTATTGTCAGGGTCGCTTGTAGCGAGGTGGGGGAGGACCCGAAATGCAGGGAAGCCAGGCAAAGTGTAACTTAGAGGGAATTTAATAGTGAACTTAACGGGGTAACAAGGTGCTGGGAGAAACAAACAAACGTGACAAAGTGCAAAATAACGAAGAGGAACTAAACGTGACTAAACAGAACAAAATGACGAGGAAACATGGACAGTGACAGATCTCTAGGAGCGAGGGCGTGAACAAGAACAAGAACGAGAACGAGAACGAGATCGAGATCGAGATCGAGATCGAGATCGAGATCGAGATCGAGATCAGGGAGCGACCGTGACATTCACGCCAAGGAAGCAATATTCCGACATCAAGCAGTCGCTCCTGAGCGCATAAATAGGCAGTTAATGAGAAGTCCAATGAGAGTCAGCTGCGTGACTGACGTGGAACCGGTGTGTGGCTGGTGGGCGCGTCTCTCCAGCCATGATGACACGGGACGGGAACGAGCGCTGGAGGAAACGCCCCCACTCAGCTGGGACAACAAAACAAAGACATGGCATGACTGAAACGGGACGTGACAAAAACAAACAAAAGACCTGACATGACCGACACGGGTCATGACAGCTATGTGCACTGATGCCACTGTCAGATGACTCTTGGTTTGTTCAGAAGCTTGAAGCAGGTCAAGACAAGAAATATTTGTTGTTCTTCGTTCATGAAGTAATCATTATTGTTCTCACCTGCCATATTTTGAATAAAATAAATAGTCTTTTGAATAATGTCATCATTCTAAGTACCCGTGGACATGTAGGTGCTTCACATTGCCTGGATGAGGCTAATAACGAATGGTGTCCAGGTGGGTCATTTTGTATTATAAATACAAATTAGTAACCAACATTTCTACATTTGTCAGATGACTACCTACCTGTGTTTGACAAAGCAGCATGTTAATGCAGAATGCACAAGACCCATCTATTGAATGTCCAGGATTGGTGAAGGCCCCCCTATTTGAGTCCTTGAAAAACAAAACAAAAAGTTTATTGAACTTTAATGAAGACTACTGAACAGTATTTACAGTAGCTGCAGTATATTTGCAATGCAGGAAGCCAAACTTATGGAAGAAAATGTGACATAGTTGCACATTTAAGGTCAAATAAAATATGCAAATGCAATAGCTTTTTGACTATTTTCTTTTTTCTTTTGAACCATACTATAAAATCCTACTTAAAGACAGAACTTTGCGATCACTGTTGTTGTTTGTTTGTTTTTTTATTAATTAGCAATTTCAAGTATGTTGTTTGTATATGGTATTGGTCAATGGGCATAAAGGCAAAATTATTCCTCAGCAGTTTGAAATGTGCATTGTAAAGAAGTCAAGGGCGGTCTGCGATGCCTTTCTCAGTGATGCTGCCAAGACTTGTTGTGTCATGAAGAAAATGTGTATATTCCATAAAATATGAGAGAAGAGTGAGAAGGTGCACAGTACGCACTCATGTTTATAGTATACATGATACATAATCAATGTATTGTATATGTTCACAGCATCATGTGTGAAATGCTGTTTTCATTTCCCATTTTCATTTTATGCACACTCACACGCACACGCATACAGATATACACACAAACAAACATTCCCGTCTCTAGAATTAGCATAGTGAGACAATGAAACTGCAGATAGCATCTGCTTATAGATCACTTCATGCATCCAGTCAAGATGCCTTTTGTGTTCAATCAATACGCAACTTGTTTTCTGAAATCAGAGTTGGCATTATTTGGTCTTCCACTGTTGAGAATATGAGAGCATTTTACATGTTGACCCATGTGGCCTCACTGAAACAGGCCATCACCGATGAATGAAGTCCACTCTTTTGTCTTTCAACGAATGCTCACAGCCTCAGCCAAGAATGCATTTTTATTTGTTTGGAGCAAAAATGCCTGCATAACTAGCTGGGAAACAGTAAGAACAGAGCCAATGCTAATGTTTGTTCATTGCATCAAAAGCTGATTTGAGTATGCAAAAACTGGGATTTTATGGGTTAATCACAGAGTAACAGATATGTGTTAAAGTAACATTTACAAAAGTGTTAAATGTTCAACTCCAAATAGTGTGTTACAGCCTCAAAATGTACTGTTGACAATGTAGTAATGATGACACTAGAGAGTGTTTAGAGTAATCAGAATCAGAATGCCCTTTATTGTCATTATACTTGTGTAAACATAAAATAATAATAAATCGGATAAAAAACACAAAGACAACAAACAAGAGTGTTGAAAAAGTGCAATATATCTATATATATATATATATATATATATATATATATATTGAGGGACAGGATTGTGCATATTATACGATATTCTGGTTTCATCCTATTTCCCCAAAACTTGTTGTCTTCGGTTAATTGATTATCGAATTACCCATACCTGTGTGAATGTGAGTCTGGATGATGTTGGACTATACAGTATGTGTCCTGCGCTTGCCTTACATCCACTCCAAAGTGTCCGAAGTCAACTAGGATAGACTTTACCTCACCTGTGACCCAAATAAGGACAAGTGGAATAAATAAAAAAATCGATGGATGGATGAGTCAAGCACTTTCTGAGAGGAAATGAAGTGTAAAAAATCTCATCCAAGGTTCATGATTAAGTCAACTGCAGCCGTATTGTCACTTCTGAGGAGTGTAGCAGTGAAGTATAAAATATTGGCGCGCAACCAGCTCGTTTGTCACTGTTGCCGCTTTGATAGACACTATTAACTTTCTGCAAACTGACTGCTTTGCCGGCATCTCAGATAGTGCACCTGAGAGTGTTTGGAAAAAGCAGTTACTGTATATAGTTCCACAGGCAGTTTTTTATTGATTTTATCGATATACAAATCAGCATTTAATTTGTGGTAAAACAATAAAAAGGTAATCAGCTTTTCAGAGGTTTCACCAAAATAAAACATTTACTATAAGGTTTATTGCCATTTTGCGCATTGAGTTGCTCAGTTTTCAGGGTCTCAATAGTCCATCAATCCATTATCCGAACAGATTCTCCTCAGGAGGGTTTATTAATTATTGAATTAATTAAATATTTCAGGAAGAAGTTAGAAGTTAATAAAACAAATTTTCTATTCAGTAGTTTATTCAACTTCATTATCTTAAAACCCCAGATTCTCCCCCATACTAGAATGGTTTGACCCAACTTGTCAATTGCCATCTCTCGTTACCTGTCAATCACTTGAAGACGCATATAATGGAGTTGTGGTTGAAGCAGAAGCCTAAATAAAACTCAGGCACAAGTGCTGAAGAAGGCCAAACCAGAGTTGGAAAAATTCCGGTTGTATGTTGAAGATTATGATTTATTTGGATTTAGTGTCATGATTTGTATTTGTTATTTTTGGTTTAGTATTTGGGTTCATGTTTTGGCCTTGTTCATGTGTCTTGTCTCGTCTTGTCTATTGTTTCCACCTGTGCTCGTTTACCCAAGCCCTAGTGTTAACCAATCCGGTCCTTCCAACCCTCCGTGTCTTGTCCAGGTGCTCCTCGTTGTCTCGTCAAGTTGTGTGTATTTAGTTCCCTGGTTGCTTTCAGTTCTTGTTGGTTCATTGTCATTTTCACTGTCGCTTGTCCCTGTAGCTTGTCCCTGTTGCCTGTTCCTGTTGCCTGTCCCGATCATTAGTTTCCTGTCGTTGTCTAGTTTTTCCAAGTTCCCTGTTTGCCTTACTTTTCTGTTAATTAAATGCCCTTTAAGTTACCCCTGCCTTGCTTCCTTGCGTTTGGGTCCTCACCTTCCTCACCCCGTGACATTAAGTCCCACAAGTTGCAGATCTATGACCCAAAGTGGACACTTTATATTGATTTTTTTTTTCTGGACCATTACAAAGGAAGTTTGAAAGTTTCTAAAGTTTAAGAAATCAGACACTGATGGCATGTTTTAAGTCTTTTTTTTCAACCCAAAAATGCTTTGCGCTGGTTAAGGAGTACTTGGCTGAAACAATATTTCACACGGGGTACATCACTGAAGAAATAGAGAACAACTGATCTAGTCTAGTCACATTAGAATCAGAATAATTTTTATAGGTATTTTAAAAATACACAAGGAATTATTATCTGGTCGTTTGAGCCACTCTAGCATTACCGCAAACATGTCAAACAACTGTCCTAAACATAAGTACAGAGAGTCAGTGGGCAATGTGAGGATTTATATTTTTTTATATAATTTTATATCCAATTACAAGATGTTGTGTTAATAAAGACAGCCAGCACAGCGGATGGGGGAGGGCTGATTAGAGTTACTGTGATGTCAACACAGCTGGCCATTACAATGCTAATGTCCATGTCAGATTCAAAAGCTAGCAACCCCTACTTTTTTCTGACACAAAAACAAGCAGTGAAGAAGGTGAAGTTAAAAGCACATGTTAACACTGTCAATTGTGTTACAGCATTTCTATCGATTATACATAATTCAGTACACAATACAGAAAATGACTTCCTGCCACTGGGGAATCAATTTTTAACTTGAAGATATTCATAAAATTAATATCTAGCTGATATGCTCCCATTAGTCCTAAAATGTAACTTGAGTAAGGGGGTAAAATATTTCAGAGTGTGGGTGGGTCTATGTGTGTCTGGGGCAGGAAGGATCCACCTGCCACCCCAGCCCCCTCAGCCAGACCCTTTGTTCACTGATGATGTATGAGACAGCATCTCCCTTGGACTACCACAGGAACACTACAGCGAAGCAACTACAGTATCCCATAATGGAGACTGATGGGACAGCTCCCACTCGCTTTACTTTGTCCACAACTAAGATTGAGTTGGCGCGGCACTCCAGGCACCAACAGGACCCTTGGACAGCTCTGAGAGGGACCCTCGTAAGGGAAGGCTCAACCTGACGGCAGCTCACGTCTGTCGGGCGCACGGGATCCCGTCACATCGTGACAGGCCGATAGATGAATGAGTGATGAATGAGAGGATGGAGGGGCGGATGGATGGACATTGACCTGCACAGGTCTTTGTGGAGAGGGGTGAAGGTTCCTTGGTCTTTGGGCTCCTGTCAGGCATTCCTGAGATGACTGAGGATGTAAGAGGCAGGAACTGACCATTTTTAACTGAAGTCTCAACATCAATGAATGAAAACTGCATGATGGTCAAATGTCTGGATGTATCAGGAGACTTTGGAGTGATTCAAGTTAATATCAGAAGTCAACTCGTAAAGCAACACTTGTTAGTCAAGTAGTAGTAGTGCAATAAAATTAGCAACTCTGCCATCTGATATAGGCAACATATTCAGTGAGGGCTGCAAAAATCCTTATCAGCACAATATTAAACGTGATATATTAACTGTGAAATTCATGGGACTTTTAATTTCACTCCCGTAAATGCAATATATTCATCCACATTTCTCACGAGCAAGTAGGCTAATTCAATCAAGGAAACACTATGTTGCTGAAACGAATCACATCATCGTCTCAAATTGCTGTGAGTCTAGTCTTCATACCAATGTTATTTTGCTGCCATGAAATTGTTCTTTCTAATGACCAATATTTTATTAAAATATTACATAGAATTGTCATATTTCAAAAGATATGGACTTGATCATGGCACACAAAGTTCTGAAACTCAAAACTGAGACGACGCTAAACAAAGCAGCACACCGCAGGGTTACCTGGAGGAGTTATGTCTAAGCAAAACCCTTCAGCGCAATTAATAGTGATGTGGTCCAAATCATTTAAACAAGCAAATCGTGGAAACAAATACAGTCAGCACCTCCCTGCTACACATCAAGCAATTGACCCTTGCACAGAAAACCAACTTGCTACAATGGAAAAACTGCAACCCGAGCAACCGTATCTTGGTAAGCTGGCGCATGTGCACTCGGTGTGAAAACAGGCACTACTTCATTTTGGTGCCGGTGCAAGTCTCGCCTGGCTTATTTGGGCCTTATATGCGCCTCACTGGTCATCGGGGCGCCGAGCAGCTGCAGCCCCGGCACAACTGGTAATTTGGTAACCGAAAATAAACTGATGTTGCCGTAAAAATGGGCGCATTTCTATTTTCATGCTGGGCCAAGTTTACTTTAGTGTGTTTGTGAATTTGGTCGACTATGCATCACTGGATGTGATGCGGCGCTCTCAATTTGAACAGCGCATCTCTTAATTTGGTGCCAAAAATGAGACAAAATTTTGGATTACCTAAAAACAGGTCTAATGTGTGGCGCAGGTGGTATCACACAAATTTGTTAGATTTGATTTTAATCGCAGGCAGACAGATTCAACGCTCAGTGGACATTTGTGGTGGACGTTATCGTATTTCATTAATAAATATGACAACAATGTGGCACAATCCCTCTGAATCATAGATAATTATTCATTGAATAAATTCAAATCATTCTCATCCTAAGAGCACCGCACTGTTTGCATGGCACGAATATGCATTGTGAGGCACCACATGTTGAATAGGCTGTACTTTTTATATTGAACCACGAACAACATGGCATGATTGTCAAGGATTTTGACATGTCTACTTATTCGTCACTGGTGCTTCTGCATGTGAAAATGCCATTTAATATGATGTAATGACGACATTCGGCCGACAGCCTCTGGAGTGCTAAAGAGGAAAGGCACACAGCTCATCTGTTTTCAGAATTTGGTCGCATGATGTTTGCAAGCCGAGCCTTTGGGCAGTCCAAGGCAAAATGGCAGCCCTTTCCAATGGATAAAAACCAGAGAATTTTTCTGCTTAATTAAATTTCTACCAATGCAATTTTAATCAGAATACTGTGTTTAGACAAGAGGGGGAACATAGAACATATTATTTTTAAAAACAGTTTTTATTTTATTTCTTTGGGAGGAAGCGTGCTGGACCATATTTGATGGGAAGTTTTCTGAGAAGTTGCATGAGAAAATGGGAGGATCTGTGCTGCCAAAGAAATCTTGCAGCTGAGCGCATTTTCTAACTTAAGTAAACGGGAGAATGTGCCCCCTAAAGAACAGTCGATAAATATTGAGTGGCCATCTTCCTTGATTGTATACAGTGGACATCATTGTACCCCCGTGTTCGGCAACCGTTGATTCTCAAATTTGTAAATGGAATATATATTTTCATTAATAATTTCAAATATCTTTTCATCATTGTTTTTTTGCGAAGGGTTTTTCCCCTCTATTTTCATTATGTTTTTTTTTTTTTTCGAAAAACACATTTTGAGAGATTTTTTGCGGGTCTAATATTTCATATAGAATTTTTTCCCCAATGCATCTCAATGGGCATCAATTATGTGTGGATTTTGTTATTACTGCTTTAGTGGGGGTCACTGTGAATAACATCTAGAGATAAAGAGAATGAAGTTGGAATGGGGTCGAGGGCTGACAATTTTTATGAAGGTTGAGGCCCGGAACAGTACCAAGACCGTGGCCGGAGAGTCCAGCTCTGCAAAATAACATCCATATATGTTAAGCAACTCTGTGTGGTGTTAAAGAAGAGAAACAGGCATTACTGATTAATACCATTAATACGAAGGCAAGAAACACAGTTAGTTACCTTTATCTTCCAATACATTACCTCCATATAACTCCAAACCTCTACACTGCAATATAGTCGTTCACAATCAATATTTATCTAATAACCAAACAAAAACAAAAGCGTTTCAAGAAAATACATCATACTCACCAGAGATACTGATCAGTCCCCCATTTTTTGCTCCTGTCCAACTGTGCAATCTACCTATAGCGCTCGTACATCCTGCTCTGATTGTGCTCCCAGCAAAAAAGATTTTGGATTGAAACAAAACAGTCAGAAACTGTGTTGGTTAACTCAT
Source organism: Idiotropiscis lumnitzeri (assembly GCF_059441095.1). Lineage (NCBI taxonomy): Eukaryota > Metazoa > Chordata > Actinopteri > Syngnathiformes > Syngnathidae > Idiotropiscis > Idiotropiscis lumnitzeri. Next base: position 2,296,768 of record NC_142410.1, read on the forward strand.
CCTCGCAATGTCCATTTTTCTTGAAAACATAGCATACTTTTAAGTCATTTGCTACAGCTCCAGCTGTTGTGAAATGCACTATTTAAATAAATTTGTATTGTATTGACTCACGCTGAGCCACAGAGTAGTGAACCTAAAATCTGTTTAGTTAAAAAAAAAAAAAATCCATGAAATAAAAAAGCAGCAGCCATTTGAACGGTGCGTTTGTGTTTGACACCAGCATTCGGGATTCTGAAGGCGTTGGTCGGATTACATTTTACATCCACAAATATTTGGACCAAAATACAAATAATTTAACTGGCAAACGACTGAAAGCTGCGACAGGACACTAGAATATAAATTGTTGGAATTTAATGTAACGGCTTCTGATTGTGTTTGGGCCAGCAGAGAAGGACTTGATGCCTGTATCCCTGCTGTAGAGACTTCACATTTTTTGGGCATACTATTAATTGACAAATTAAATCAGTATAAGCCAGCCCGGAATGGTGAGCCTCCTCGTTTTGGTCTAATACATATTTTATAGTAGGCATCATATTAAGATGCTGGGGTTTTGCAGCCGTTACAAAAAATACAGTTTAAAACTACTATGTACACTTCATACCGCTTTCATTTTTCTGAACTGAAGTATAAAATATGTGATGCACATACCTCATAGATACACTAAAAAAAGAGTGAATATATTGTGCAATTGTTGTGTTTATAAGTTTAAGTTTTTGTCTTGTACAAAGTGTAAGCATGTCATGAGGGGAACAACAAAGCCAAAATAAGGAAGTGAAAGGGACACGTTAAGGCCAGCTCATAGGTCACAAATGATTGGTAAACGCAACGCTTTGATTCGGTCTGTTTATGTGCAGATTTTAAAAGTCATGGTCCTAACCTCTTACTAAGGGTTGTACGGTTAAGAAAAGAATTATGTGGACATAGAGATGGTCATAAGGCCTAACAAATATTCTGTCATAGAAATTCAGAGCTCATGGCTCTATTTTTGTAAATGCCGCATGCGGAAGGCTGGTGTAGCTTGCTGCTCCTGTTTGCGGTTCCACCATTTGTTTCTTTGAGTTTTTTTAATTGATTTATTTATTTTTATTGTAGCTTTCATCCTGATCGGGACTATTACCCAGCACTAACCTATCCCTCCTAGCGTCCACAAATGGTTGTCGATCTGAAAAATATAAATAATATCCATCCATCCATCCATCTTCTGTACCGCTTCTCCTCACTAGGGTCGCGGGGGGTGCTGGAGCCTATCCCCGCTATCTTCAGACAGTAGGCGGGTGACATCTTGAACTGGTTGCCAGCCAATTGCAGGGCACAGAGAGACGAACAACCATCCGCACTCACACTCCTACCTAGGGGGAATTTAGAGTGTTCAATCGGCCTGCCATGCATGTTTTTGGAATGTGGGAGGAAACCGGAGTACCCGGAGGAAACCCACGCAGGCACGGGGAGAACATGCAAACTCCACACAGGCTGGCCAGAGCCGGGATTGAACCCACACCCGATGCTGTCTCTCACTGTGAGGCCATCGTGCTAACCAGTCGGCCACCGTGCCGCATATGAAGGATAAATAAATGTAATATAATATGAATCAGACTCTTGGTCCAAACTACAGTATTTGCCTGGTGGGACCATGTCTAAGTACAGGTGGACAGATTCTAAGCCTCGCTGACATGTGAGTGGCTGTCATATGAGATTCATAGAAAACATCAGGCTTCAAACTTTCTAACCACTAAAAATTAAATTGATTGAATATAATTATTCTATTATGATTATCATTTTTAAATCACTGCACTGGCTGGAATGAAGCTATCGTGGGATGGTGGGGCACCTAAACGATTCATGGGTGGAAATATTGCTCCCGGAGCCCCAAATTTTAGGGTCGGGTTGAGGAACCAAGAATATGGAAGCAGGTTGGCAAGAGAGAGAAGCAAAAACAATTTCAAAACTTATTTATTCACATTCCAAAAAAATAAAAAAGGCAACAAAGGTAGTGGACAGAGTCCAAAAATACAATATTTAATGTAACGAACCAAAACATACCACAAAAGGAACCATGAACCTGGGAAGACGTGACTCAGTGCAACAGGGACAGAAACTGACAAAACAACTAGGAACTCCTTGAAAAGACGAGTGGCAGAGGGAACTGATTGGAAGACACAAGGGACCCAGCCGACGAGAAGAGGTGGACTCAATTACCTAATGAGACAGTCACGTTACAAAGGACACAGGGAAAATATGACAAAACTAAATCAAATCAAACCCCAAGTCAACAATAATATAGATCATGACAAGGTCCTTTAGATTTGCTGAGTTATGAATAACGTTTCCAATGTAAAAACAACAAGAACGGAAATGCAGAATAAAACACAACTGTATCTTTTACAGAAAGTAGATACATATTCAAGTTATGCATTTCAGTTGAAAAACTCAGCAATCAAACAGAATCATTTCTATTCCTATTATAGAGAACCTAAAATATCGGGGGGCGAAAGCACTAATCAAAATGTAACGCCAATTAGAACATGAATTTTTTAAAAATCATTAATAAATAATATTAGATGTGAGGGCAGGTCTTTTTTTTCTGTGGCGCTTCTAAATTGGCAATCCTTGTGTTTATGGTACAAAGTCAGTGAGGTAGAAATATGGGTTTTGCTACAGTGTCATTCATCTCATTGCTTGTCCCTTACATCACACTCATAACATCAGGACATCTCTACTAAATGACGGATCATTCCTCCAAAAACACTACACCAATGTAAGTGGACCAATTTATCAACTGACTGTTTGTGTGTGCTGTGTGCCTCTTTCTATAGTCTCTTTCTCTTCACTGTGATACATACTGTAGGATATTGTTTACACCAGCTATTCCTTTCAGAGTGACATAGAAAATGACCAAGTTTCACTTATTTTATCACATTATTATTTATTATTTTCAAATACAGGTGATGGCTTCTGTGTTTAATTCATTCTGTGACCACGCTCGCAATGCAAAATAGTCATATCTCAAAGCATGTTTCACCAGTGAAATGAATGGAAATGCTGTTAATTGGTTCTTGCTTACAATAAAACACTAAGCAAACTCATAACGTCAGAAAAATAGTACTCCACAGAATTGTGCTGTATAAAATCAAACACTAACCACATAATTAAATAGTGTGTAAAGAAGTAACCAGTTTGGGTGTCATGGTTTCATGTTTAATACATCTTTTGGCATGCGCACCTTGGCCATCAGTCTATGTAAATATGTATATAGAAAAAGGTCACAACTGCTCAGTAAAATGCTGTAATAGTCGTTTATGCCGAAGATAAAGAATATATCGCTGTGCATATTACATTGTCTGTCACCATGTGTTGCTGAACCATTTGTGCTTGTTTGGTTAGCCTGTCTATAGCATTTTGTGTGTTAGCATTAAGTTAACAGAATTTTACCAAGTTTTGCTGTGTGGTTATATATACACAACTCATAATTCCGATTTTTTTTTACAATAAACATCTTGAAACAAGCAGTAGGCCTCTGTTTTCTTAATTGCTCAGTGCCAAACTGCTGGCTGTGATGTTCACAGGCACCATTTACCACTTGTAATGCATATTTTTGCTCACAGCTCAAGACAGAACCCAATATTTTGATTATTTAGAGATTAGATATAGACTATTATTTGTATTTAAAGGTAGCACTGTACTGAAAATCTTTCTTCATCTATCCATGCCAACAACCACGACACAGGCACAACAAAGAAATGCTCTTCAATTCCATAGCAGAAGGTACAATAAAGCATGCTACGATTCATACAAGAAATAAGTTGTAGCTTCCTGCAAGTATCAACTTTGTGTTTAAGTAAATAAATACAGGTTTTACACTGACTAAAACAAATGTGAGAAATTGAGATGTGATTATCATTATTACAGTGATCACATTTTTTTTTGTGACATTCGGGAACTCCGGTATGCTGTACACTAACAGACTAGGAATTTTGTACACCCACATAAACTCGTGTGATGACAGTAAAAGTGGTTTTTACAAAATCCAAGCTTTACAAACAATCGCTCGCATTTTATTAATACTTACAAACAAGACTGAATCATTGCCGTTCTGCTTTAGCTCAGCGTTAGTGTGTATAGGAGTTGGCCATCAGAACACTGCTATTCAGTATTGGCATCCAATTTGTCACAAAAACTGTTTTGACACACTGTCATGAATCCACGCCTAAAAATTGAAAATAAAATAGTCATGCAGTATTGTGCTGTTATATTTTCTATATTATGTATGTAATATCAGTCTACAGATATCACCTTCATTCCCAAACTTTTTTTTAAATTGTTCTTGTGACAGTGCTTTTATTTTTTTTCTTCAGTGTTCTATTTTTCAAATGTAATTTACTGAGCCTGTTTCTTTCTTTATTTATTTATTTATTTATTTATTTACAGTTTCAATTGAATTGGTGGCGTTTTGACTTGTCGGAGGTGGGTGGCTGCAGGGTTTACTTCGAGGTGATTGAGACGTGAATAGAGCGCCTTCTACTGGATTTACATTACATTACATTACATTACACTATTAAGTGAAAAAATATATATATTTTTAATGGCACCCAGTAACGCCCTTCCATTCACTTTCACTCTCCCTGCATGCCTGCATCTGATCTGGTTATCTATGTGGATGAGGTGTGTAACGCAGTTATTTGGTAGCGCGTGAGTTTAAATTCTTCTTGAGGGATTGTAATGTGAATAAAAATGCAAGAGTGAGGATAAACGGTTCAGAAAATGGATATATGGACTTGTTCCGTTTGTGTCACTGTGATCAGGAGCCAGTATAATAAAGCATATACTGGAGTCGTTGTTTATTATCTGCAAAAGGCATGATTAAGTGTAAAATGGGTGAAAATAATAGAAGCAGATTGGTAAGGAAGATATAGATGTAGTTTGTCAAAAAGGGGAAGTAAAGGGACATTCGGTCACGATAGTGAATCTAAAGGGGTGATATTGATATATTTAATTATTTTTTTGTCATACGTATTGCAATGGAGAGGGGAGCTCTCCAATGTTCGTTGTACACTGAGTACAACGACAATAAAGGGCATTCTGATTCTGATTCTGATTCTAATTCTGGAAGTTTAAGTTTAAATTCTTACAAAAACTGAAAGAATAAAAAATGCTACATTTCCGAATAATTCCAGGGCTACAGATAACATGTAAAGAAAATCTTGGCAAATAAGGAAATTAATTAATTTTAATGTAAACCACAGTCGCACCACATGACATTTAAGCCCACGGCCAAATCATTAACGTACTCACCCCCCCACACACACACGCACACACACTAAACTCACGTATACTTCAGGTGCTCATATATATTTCCACGTTAAAAAAAAAAAAAAAAAAAAAACATTCATAATATTTGAATAATTGCAGTAGATAATATTTTGGTAAAATGTTATTTTTATTTTATTTTGAAATCCATATATTTGGCAATGATTCATATACAGTGTCCATGCTTAATAAAACAATAAGTAGACATCCTACTTTCTGGTAGATATGATATGTGCAGCCACCCAGTATGACACTGTTTGAGATGTGCTGCTAGAATGCAAGGCTCCAAAAAATAAAAGAAAATATTAAATAAATAGTATTAAAACCAAATAAACTCGCTTTCAATGTGACAACAGTGGGACTGCAGTAACAAACTAAAGTCCGAACCAGTTTGTTAAATTGTAGAAGGAAAAAAATAGGATATAAATATGAATGGGATATAGATCATATAGGCCTGACGAGTCTGTAAAATGAAGTTTTTTTTTTTACTTTATTTTTGTGTTGTTAAATTAAATGTAAATTTCTGCCTTTCTACGGTTTCATAATTCATTCCGGTAGGTGGCGGTAATGTACATGAATGTTAGTTTGCCGGTTAAAATAAACAAGCCAAAGAAGGAGAAGAAGCGGAAAAGAGAATGTTCTTGTTCCGGGTGAAGGTTCACAGACTACATGTGGGCAGTGGATTCACGCTTTACTTTGGTGTTTTATTTTTGTCATCTTTATTCCTTAGGATTTCGTTTTCCTTCCTAGACATATCGCCAGTGTAGGTACTTTTGTTGTGAGTTTGATAAATTCCTCGCCCACAGGCACCCAAAAGGGATTTTGCCTACAAAGAATTATCTCCTAATGCTTACCCACCTCTCACTCAGCATCCCAAAATAACAAAAATTGACTCTCTTTCAGTAACCGAATTTTGTGGACATCCCCAGGTTAGTAAACGTTTACTACATTTTTTAAAACGCTACATGGCCCTCGTGATGCCTACTAGTCAAGAAGTGACTTTATGTATGTTTATATCACAAAGTCTGTAAATGCTTTTAATGTTTTTATTTTTGGCTTGTCTTTTCGTGTTTACTGTGATTGCATGAATATGATGCAATGTCAAATTTGATCCCAGTACTACAAAATTTGCAAGTAGGTTTGGCGCTACACAGGCTGAAAATGTGGCTCCCACTATTTTTTATTTTATGTTAATGTGTCTGCTGTGATTTTGTTATTGCAGACAGCATGGATGGGAACGTTAAGGAACAGAAGAAACATCAGCACAAACACAGTGGACCAAAGGCGGAGAGAAAGAAATTGAGGAAACAGGGGACCTCAACAGAGAAGGATGAACGCAAACGCAACCCCAAAGCCTTTGCAGTCCAGTCTGCTGTACGCATGGCCAAGACTTTCCACAGGTAAATAGACATTATTATCTCCATATTGATCTAGTTAGTGTCTGTGATCATTGTGATATGGTTAAACCTCTCTTTGTGTGTATTTACAGGGCACAGGACATCAAAACCAAAAAACATCACATCCCCCTTGTTGATCGAACACCCCTGGAGCCTCCTCCAGTCGTGATTGTCGTAGTTGGCCCCCCCAAGGTGGGGAAAAGCACCCTAATCCGTTGCTTGATCAAAAACTTCACACGTCAGAAGCTTGGAGATATATGTGGGCCCGTTACCATCGTCTCAGGTACGCCTTGCTCTTTATATTGAGTTTATGAATAAGATGTTATGTTTACGGTCGATTGAGAGTCACAAGTTTACAACATTGAATGTATTGCAAGTGACGAGTACCATAGACTACTTGCATGCATCCTTGCAATAACACAACATTTAGTCAAGTTACAGTTATCATTATCAGGCACCATGTTGGTGGTCCCAGCAATAGATTAATAAAGACGTGTAACGCTTCACAAAAGTTCTTAACTATGTGTGCTACACCCATACGAACGTATGCTAACTGAGTGAATAACTGATTTGAGCATTTCATTGAGTGTGTTTTTAATTAATTACTTTTGACTTAAAGAGATAATCAATCATTTTTTTCAGCATAGGATCTTTATATGTGAACGTCAACGTTGTCTACATTGACTTGATGTGACAAACCGACTTTTTATTTCTATTTCCACACAGGCAAGAAGCGTCGTCTCACTTTCATGGAGTGTAATAATGACATAAATACAATGATCGACCTAGCAAAAGTAGCCGACCTGGTAAGTGTTAACTGTAACACAGACATTTTAAGCAATAATTACTTAGAAATAGTAAGTATGTCAGTTCTTCAATTATATCGAAGAAAAAAATTGTGTCTCTTGCTTTTAGGTTCTGATGTTGATCGATGCCAGCTTCGGCTTTGAAATGGAAACGTTTGAATTCCTCAACATATGCCAAGTGCATGGTTTTCCTCGTATCATGGGTGTTCTCACTCATCTTGATTCGTTTAAGAACAACAAGTCATTAAGAAAGACCAAGAAAAACCTGAAACATCGCTTTTGGACGGAGGTCTACCAGGTAAATAACATTTTCTTATTTCAATCCAGAAGTGTGTCAGAATGTCCTTGAGGAGGAATAGTTCCTTCTGTGCTAACAAGGTTCTTGTTTGAAAAATGCAGGGTGCCAAGCTTTTCTATCTGTCTGGGATGGTGTATGGGGAGTATCAAACACAGGAAGTAAAGAACCTGGGCCGCTTCATCTCTGTCATGAAATTTCGTCCCTTGGTTTGGCAGACGTCCCACCCTTTTTTGCTTGTTGATCGGTGAGTCTTCTCAGGAACACATCATACACTGGTTTATATTTCTTTTCCCTAAGAAAAACGTCATAAAAGGGCACTTTATCTTTTGGTCTGTCCTATTGTGGGCCATTCTACTGTTTTCTAGCAGTGAAATGCAATTAAATGCAGTATTTTCATAGTTAAAAATAGTCACATCAGCGTGTTGTCCACTAAAATATAAAATTAAAATCTTTCAAAAAAAAAAAAAAAAAAAAAATTTCATACAAGTAATATATGATTAAAATCTGATTAATCAATATTAATAAATTACAAATTCTCTTTGTTAGATTTTTTTTCTTTTTTTTATTGAGTCCCACCCCTAAAAATAACTTAAACTTAAATTAAACTACCGTATTTTCCGGGCCATAGGGCGCTCTTTAAAGTCCCTAATCTTGCCCAAAACAAACAAAGCGCCTTGTAAAGCGACGCGCCCATTATATGGACTAAGCATCACTCGCGACCATCAACCCTTTTACTCATTGGGCTGTTCGGAGTGCATGTTAGCACACCCTGCTGGACAAAGTCTGAATCATCAATGCTTCAAATTGACCGTGACATACATTATGTGACTATTGTGTTTGGGTGATGGTGTAGGAGAAAGCTGGACAAAAGGGCAGCTGTCCACAATGTTGTAGTCTGTCTTTATTATTTATGTTATTGCAAGCAAGAAACGTCCCAGGTTTAGACAACAGACTGCAAAAAGCCCAAAGCACAACAGCACATCTCTCTAAACAGCCATGCACATCTCTCTAAACAGCCATGTGATTGGCTGAGTCTGAGTGGCTCCCAAGGAGCCATTGCTGTAATTGGCTAAGGCTGAGTGGCTCCCAAGAAGCCATTGCTATAATCTTTTTGTGTTATTTTTATTTCTTTTGGGTATATAGATGGCATGAGAGATACATGTTTTGTGTTACTCTTATTTCTTTGTTTCATTGTTTGCTTAGTCCGTTATTTTTTTCCCCCGAATTTCAAAACAGACAGGCATCCGTCTCTCCGTCAGTACAGATGGAATCATTTTGTGGATTATTTGACAAATAGTAATGTATTGTATTGTATTCCCTGCCTCCTCATAGCATGGAGGATTTGACTGACCCAGAAAAGGTCCGAACCGACGTGAAATGTGATCGAAGCGTGTCGCTCTATGGCTACTTGCGAGGCACATATTTGAAAAACAAAAGCCAGGTCCATATTCCAGGTATGTGTGTAATAGTAAAGTGTTCCTTTGAAACGTTTAGCATTACACTGTTCGGATCAGGACCTCATGAAATAAAAATCGCATTGCGATTTTTATTTCATGAGGTCCTCTCCATTTCCTCCATTTCTCAGGTGTTGGCGACTTCCAGGTTGCCGATGTAACCTTTCTGCCCGACCCCTGTCCACTTCCTGGTGCTCAGAAGAAAAGGGCCCTGAATGAGAAAGAGCGGCTGCTTTATGCACCCATGGCTGGAGTTGGTGGTGTGGTGTATGACAAAGATGCTGTATACATCGACCTTCCTGCATGCCATGTTAAGCAAGAGCAGGTATGCGATAATCCAAATTATTGTGAAAATATTCAAGCGTGTGTTTTTATTTCTATTTCATCTGGAGATTTCTAATGGGAAATAAAATGTGTGAATTTGTCCTTCTTTGAAACAGGAGGAGATGCGACCCACCACAGAGCTTGTGCAATCTCTTATCGATACACATGCCACTCTGGATGCCAAGATGGCTGCCAGTAAGGTGTCCCTTTTCAGCAGCTCTGCTACTCTGGACTCCGCCGAGGTCAAAGCGGAAAGCAGGTGAAACAAAGAACTCCAACAGGCCCAGTGTGCATATTAGTGTTTTTCCTTGTATGTGCATGTCTATGTGAGCGTGAATCTCCCTATTTTACAATATGAAGTAGTTTATTTGCCATTCATGGAAGCATCATGTTGTAAAACAGTTGCAATAGCTTAGTTGTATACACACAATGTAGAATGCACACCAACAACATCAAAACATGTGGAAAATAGTGTTAATTACTGTACAGAATAAATTTCAGACTTAAATTTCATTTAATCCATTGTTAAAGATTTGATGATAATAAAATTAAATTTAAATTAAAAAAAAAATTGATCCTTAGTGATATTAAAAATTATATTTTTACTACTATTTTGAAGTGGGCTTTTTTCATGTTCTAGGTGTAATGTATTTGACATTTTCTGTGTGTGTGAGACAGCGAAAACGAGGGCCACACGGAGGAGCATATTTGGGATCCTATTAGCCAAAGAGAGAGGAGAAAGGTGATCTTCACTGAAGAAGTGGAGGATGACAAAGGTGACGCCAGTGACTCCAGCGATAATGAAGACAGTGACATTGAGGAAAGTGACGCAGAGGAGCAGGACGATACAAATAAAAATGGCTCCAGTTTAATGAGCGAGACAAATGCCCAATCTTCAAGTGATCAAAGTGGCTCAGCAGTGAAGAAACGCAAGCTGGAGGAGAAAAAAGATGTTGCAGAAGTGGTGGCCGAGTTGCCTGTTTTTGCTGACAGTGAGGATGACCTCGAGGTGAGTGGCGATGAAGGGGATGCTGTGAGAGCAAGAGACTCTGGGCATTGCTCTGAGGAAGATGAAGAAGAAGGGGAGAGTGGTGATGAAGAGGTGGACGATGTTGATGAAGACTTGTCTGAAGAGGAGGAGGAGGATGATGAGGAGGAGGAGGAGGATGAAGCTCAAAGCGCAGTGAAAAAGCCAGCGAGTGAAAGTGAAGAGGAAGCACAAGAAGAGCTCGGTAAATGCACATTTTCATTTTCTGAATGTTGTCACGTTTCAAATTTTTCATTTTAATTTAATTGTCAAATGTTTGGCGTCAGTAGGGATATAATCAAGTTTGACTCCTCACAAAGAGTAAGGGAAAATTTCAGGATGAACATAAAAATGCACCATTATAGGTGAATTTAATTTGACCTTGTTTTGCTCGACTTGCGGTTTTCGAACAAGAAGCTTAACGACAGAAGTCACAACCGGTGTTTGATTCTTGAGTTGACCAAAACATTTCCTGGTTCAGTTAAAATAGGTATTTCTTTATTGTGCTAAGGGCTGCCCAATTATGGCAAAAATTATAATCACAGATATTTTGATCACTGTATTGTAATCGCTATTATTAACCACAATTGTTGATTATGTTAAAGAAAATCTCTATTGTTGTTATAGTACTTTTCAACAAGCAATATGTATTCAGTTCAGTCCAAATTGAAACTTTTCATGAAGTTTACAGTGTAAATGTCAATTGCGGCACAAGCTCAGCACCAGGATTTTTGCTGCACTTTCTTCTCTCCACATGACCCTTTCTCTTTAGGTAGCTTTAGTGAATCCGTAACCATGGGCCCCAATCATTGGTCTGCGGCCATTTGATACCGGGGTGGCACCGATAGATTGGAAAGAAAAACAAATAAACCCTGCCCAATTTATTTTTCTTTTTTTGTAGCAGAACATATACGTCTCGAATGCAAATGTACAATTTCAGATGCACTCTTGCCCCACTATTGCCTGGAGAGCAATGCCGCGTGTACACAAAGTATGTTGGGCTACTAGGCTGCAGCTCACACAAGACCCTAGTGAGTGTTTTATTCATTTGAGACAAAATTATTTAAAAAAACAAAGAAAAAACTCACATGACATCTTAACTTAATAAAATAAATAAAATACAAGAGCGCATGCATCGTTCTTGGAAAAAAAAAATAAGTGGGTGGGATTAATCTTCAAGCGTTCAGAAATTACTTACCTAGTTGGTGAACATAATGTACTCAACTAATTAGGCCAAAACTTTACACCGTGCTTCTTAACTGTCATAGCGACTGGAAGTCGGGACTCGCTTTAATAGACATGAAAAACAATTAAGAAAAATAACCTTTGAAAACCCAATGATTCATATCTGAACTACACATATTCAAATTTCAAAGTGCCTTTCAGAGCACCGTATTAAGAAACCTGTGAAGAACATGACACTGCTAATGCAAAATGTATTTTTAACTTTCATATCTGTAACAATGAAATGTGTCTGTCCCGTTGGAACCTGAGGAGGCCATGCAATTGTTGCTACCTGTCCAGTGTTCATTTGCCCAAATGACTTTGGCTCCCGACCGAACAGTTGAGAATTACTGCTTGACGCCATTTTATTTTCGCAAGGGGGTTGTGGAACACGTTTTAACCTAACACATAATATAAAGGGAAATTACATTATTTCTATCATGAAGTTAGTGACACAATACCAAATTGGTATTACCAATAGTTCGTCCCTGCGTGCACTTTATGGGACCTTTTGTTTTGGTCGACAGGGGCGCTGAGGTGGAAAGACTGTCTGCAGCAGAAGGCATCTGAAACTTTTTTACGCCATCAAGAAGCTATGCCCAACCTACGAAAACTGGTCTATGGTTCAGGTATAAAATTATGCTTTTTTTTTTTTTTTTACACACAAGCTTTAAGCTGTAAATCATGTTTTTTTTTTGCATGGATTCATCCTTTTCATAACCGCCAGTGACTGTATATCAAAAGAGAGTACATACATACAGTAGATGGTGTTATTTCTGTTTTTCATACCAACTCTGTCCCCTTATAGTAGCTGTGTCAAAAGAGGAGGAGGAGGATGACGACAATGAGGAGTTGGGAGGACTCTTTCGCATCAACCGCCCTCAGAAGAGTAGAGGGTTTCAAGCAAATGCTCTTGATTGTTCCCATTTCGACCCTGATTCCTCCCACAACTGGGATCTGGAGGAGGTAGTATTTTATCGCACATAAATGTGCTAATGTATCATTTCTATGATAATATCGCTGAAAGATTTTAAATTCCCCATCCAGATGCTGAACTCCATTAAGGATTGCTTTGTAACAGGGAAATGGGAGGAGGACCAAGATGCCGCCACGCTACTGAAGGAGCATGGTAAATGGAAAAGACCACTTGGAGAGTTTTGTTGATGAAATGTAACATTTCATTTTCTTCCCGAAAACTGTTAGGTTATGCAGTATGTGAAACAAATGCATGGAATGTTGAGGATTTAGTTTCCTTGCTCAAATTTAGACAGAAATGTTCTTGCTCTGATAATTCACGCATGTGTATGCTGCAGACTGGCTTTAGACAAACATTTTCTGGGGATTTGTGAGGGATTTACATTATTTCTCTTGTATTTACTGTACTGATTTCTAGGGTGAGAACAGTGTACTGTTTTTTTGGGAACTGTCTCTCTCTCACATTTAAAATTAGAAATAAATATATTCTAAAAAAGTAACATTTAGTGATGTTAGAGGAGTAGCTGTAGTATGATTACTTATGTGGAAAAGTAACGCGTTAGATTAATCGGTACTCAGGCGTGCATATTTAAAAGTAAAGCACTCTTTAGTAACGAGTTAGTGGCATCACTGCTAAGTAGCCAGAGACAAAACATTTAAGCCTCCCTTTTTCACGTGGTAAAATTTCATAAACAATTCTTATATTCCAGTGCCGCATTTTCCCAAAAATGTAAAGCCCAAATAAAGCGGAACATTTTCTCTTTTTTAACATATGTTTTGTGCTTATTTAGTGTAATTATCTTTTTCTCAACTTTTGGCTGGCCGCCATCTCATGATGCTTAAGGTATCCTGCGTGTAATTTGTGGACAGCTGTCCCACAGCCATCTCACGTGAGTGCGTTGTGGGGTCGCAATCCTTCCGATGTTTATTACTAAACATGCTTAACATAGTTTGTCTGAGCCAGGTGAATTTGCTGTGGTTTGGGGAAAATTTGCAAAGATTAGGAAAACGTGACGTTTAAGGCCGGGTGAATAAATTACATGAGTTGAACTGTATTTTTTGTCTTTTGCACCTTACTGACATCCGATTTGCGTAAATGTATCTTTGCTATTTTTCTACTGAATGCACTTGCTTTGTCTCCATGTCAGGAAACAATATTTATCTCTTTGAAAATCCATAAAAGTGTCATGTGTGACTCTTCTTCTTCTGTGTTTCTGAATAACTTTCAACTGTATTGTACAGTTCTCGCCTGTCTCCGTAGCTGTTAAAAATTACACCAAACTTTATGCAAGGCGGGTCAAGTAACCTTTTACATGATGTTGCAGGTTTTAGAGCCAGAGGTGGCACCGATTGTTGCTTTTAAATGTTATTTGCAAGAAATGCCCTGGATTTTTTGGATGGGTTTCTAATTGTAACATCTGATGAGTAACAAATACTTCTTTCATGTAGATGAGATGTATGGAGATTTTGAAGATCTGGAAACAGGCCAAGTCCACAAAGGGGAACAGGATGAAGCTGAGGTGTGCATGGAAAAGTGTATTTAATGTGTCTACATCATAATCATTTTAAATTTAGAAATCACCTAATTTTACGGAATTGAATTATATTTGTCTCCAATTTTTTAATTCTGACCAACAGAATAATGAGAGTGATGAAGATGATGATGCCGAAGAAACTCCAATGAAGGTGGATGAGGATGAAGTCCAGAAAAACAAGCGTTTGGCTAAAAAGCGGAGGCTGAAAGAGAGGTTTGATGCCGAGTACGACGACGATGCCACTTACTTTGATGATCTGAAGGAGGAGATGCAGAAGCAGGCAGAGGTATTTGTGCACATTTGCGGAAGTTCATCTCTATGACTCAGACTAATGCTTAAATACTCTGTAAACTGCAAAAGGGTGCCTCACTCGGCACAATTCTATCAGTGGTGTTTTGTTTTCAATGACTGCTCCTTTGTAATGTGCATCTCTTTTGATTACTTTTCATATTTTTGATAATTTATAATGAATACAACAAAAAAAAATGCATTTTATATAAATATTCACAACCCTTGGCATGAAATTCGCAATTGACCTCAGGCGTGACCTGGCTCCACTCATCATCCTTGTTGTTTTTACATCATATTTGAGGGTCCATGTGTTATATCCAGTTGATCAGACATGATTTGGAAAGGCACACACCTGTAAAAATCCACATATTACAGTGTATGTCAGAGCACAGATCGAGCATGAAATCAAAGGAATTTTCTGTAGGTCTCCGTAACATGATTGTTTGGATCTGGACATGGGTACAGAAATATAAATTATGCTGCTTTGAAGGGTCTAATGAAGACAGTGGCTTACATCAATTGTAAATGGAAGAAGTTTTGAACCATTAGGATGCTTCCTTGACCTGGCCGCACCTCTAAACTAAATTATCAGGGCAGAAGAGCCTCAGTCAGGGAGATGACCAAGAGCTCTTGTCTTGTTCTCATTCATCAGCAAAAATGAAAGAATTAGCTTTCCTGTTCCAATGATTTTGGAAAGGCAGAAATACAGTTATTACCTCAAACAGGAATCAAAATGCCTCTTCCTGAGAACGTTTGACATGAGAACAGCATATTATTGCTCGCGAAAGTTAATATTTTTATGGTGACAGCAATCTGATGATAAACGTGTATGCAGTTCATCCCCAACTCTGGGCCTTTTTATAATTTATGTTTTTACACAGCTGAACAGGGCCGAGTTTGAGGATTTGGATGACGAGGCAAGAGTGCAGTATGAAGGTTTTCGGCCAGGAATGTACGTCAGGTTGGAGATCTCCTCTCTACCATGTGAATTTGTCACAAACTTCGATCCACACTATCCCATCATGCTCGGTGGCTTGGGTTCCAATGAGGGAAGTGCTGGATACCTGCAGGTATGTCCAGTTGATTTGCATATCTGGCAAGATTTCATTTTTTTATTTTAAAGTGCATGCATGTCTGTGTGTTTGCACTCGTCTCTTAGATGAGACTGAAGAAACATCGCTGGTATAATCGCATCTTGAAGACACGAGACCCACTCATACTATCACTAGGCTGGCGTCGGTTCCAGACCATCCCCCTTTACCATATTGAGGATCACAATGGGCGACATCGCCTTCTCAAATACACACCACAGCACATGCACTGTGGTGTCTCCATCTGGGGTAGGTTGAAACAGTACAATACACCTAAGAGCAATAACAATCACTTTTGTCATAATTTTGCAACTGTAGGTTCCAGGTTGATGTTACATTTCACTTGTTGCTGAATCAGTCGTCCATCAGAATAGCTGCTACCCATGCATCTAAATCCTAAGCAGCAAAACAAAATAGTTCCATGACGTTACAATCACCAGCCAATTGGGTCTAGTCTAGTCCAGTGTAGTCTTTCAAAGTCATGATGTTTTGCTGCTTGAGGTAGAAGTAGTCTTCAGGTGGCAAAAACTTGAGAACTCTTTCCTTTCCTCCTCGGACACATATAGACAAACAACCATTCGCACATATTGACAGAAAAGTCTTCAGTCAACCTAATCTGCATGTTTTTTTTTTTAATGCATTGGTGCACCCTGAGAAAAGGGGCACACTTTAGCGGTGCGCTGGTGCGCGTGAGGACTGGAAATTGAATATTGCACTCCACTTCAAGTCTGTCATGTTTTCTAAGTAAAAAAAAAAAAGGTGTTTTATTTTGCCACCTGTGTTGGTCTGATTAAAGGTGATGAAGTACATGAACCAACCAGAACTAGTCAAACAATTATGGCACTGATGACATGTACAGTAATACTTTTTCGCTTTTATTTTGAAGTTGATCTTCATGGCGCAGAGAAAAGCCTAAGAACAACGGTTGTAGTGGCTAATGCTCACACGCAAATCGAAATTATGTTTTTAACTTTATAGTTCACGGGCCACTAACAGGATTATCATGGAAAGACATAATATAAAAGTGAAATGCGCAGTCATATACCAATTTTCCTGATCACAACTCATCATAATTATAGTAATGTTAATAATACATTTATTTTATAGAGCACTTTTAAGGAGTGCTCAGAGACTTCACAAAGAGTCAAAATTGTTAGATTAAAAACCATATAAAATAGGAATATAAAACATTTCCAAATTACAAAACCTTTTCGAAAAGGTGGATTTTTAGGAGTGAGTTGAAGATTGGACAGACTCATTTCTTTCCAAGTGAGCAAATAAAGAAATTCAGCAGTTGGTCTATTAAATGATTCCCATTCATTTTGTAATCCTTAGACTCTCTTTACATAACTATATTAAGTTACTTGATGGAAAAATTGTTAAACTTGACGAATGGTGAGCTATAATTTAGTGGGCAAAAAATAAATCATACAATCATGTTTATTCATGATTTACAAAGAGTTAATACAGTTATTAATATAAGAATTTAAATTATTTAGGAACCATGTATAAGGTATACCTTATTGTGCAAAAGTGCTTAATGAAATTATCATATCTAACCTACTGCACTGTTATTCCCCCATTTGTCTCTCTGCAGGTCCAATTACACCACAAGGAACAGGGTTCCTCGCTCTGCAATCGGTGACAGGAATTAACGTAAGTAATCTTCCCCTTGTTGCCATGCTTATTTGCGCTTCATTTGAGCTTCTCTTAACTTTTGAAATCACATTGAATGCACATATCTAACTTTTTAATGATTTAGTACTTTTTGCGCAATTTCTGTTTCTCAACATTCACAACATGTTTTTGATCCATTAACCGATGGATCACCTGTCAAGGTTATAGTCCATTAGGCAGCATTCGCGGTTAACCGCTTCCCGATTGCCCGGGGCAAGTGAAATTTGGCCACGGGCAAGGTAAAATGGGCAACTTACCCGACCGGGCAAGCATTTTTTAAAGCAGCCAAATATCTTTAATTTCGACGAAAACTGTGGTGTGATCTGTTTGTATGCGCTGTATGGTGATGGTTTAACCCAGACACCCCCTTATGTTGTGGTATGGTCCATTGGCCTTATCGGGGGCAATGGGCGGGCGCTCCGGGGATCAGTTAGTTCAGTGAATGTCGAGTTAAAGTGAACGTCAATAAATCCCGCAGTATTGGAACTCGCTGTAGTTGCATCCTCATTTGAAGTTTGAAAAACACAACAAAAATCTACGATATTTTGGCCGTAAATTGACAGCCGGAAGTTTTCTTACCTTCTGCGCATCTTTCTGCGCATATTTACAAGTGGCGACGAGTTCGTTCAAATCCGAACATTTCGGATTCCTCTGACATGACTAAAATATCTTGAATATTTTTAAGTAGACAATTAAGTTGTGAGTAAGGAAGGGAGTAATATTTGATTATTGGCTGTTAATTCATTAGCTCCATGATGTGACCTGACATAGTGTCAGTGACTGTGTTCTGTTTATGCTATGAAACTTATGGAGGCAGCACCACAGGCACTGGTCTTAAAGGAATACACAAATTTCCCTCACTCATAATTTACTCATGTGATTACTCAATTAATAGGCTCTCCTGGACTTAAAATTGATAATCTGGATTGCTGTAATATCATTTTCCCAATTTAACATGCAGATTTGTTAATTATTAAAACTACAATTAACATTTTCAATAACTGCACAGGATGATACATGCTGTTGTGAGCAGGGTTTCATGGTTGATGATGAAAACAATATTAATTTATGCTTATCAGATTATATGTTTATTTACATTTGTGGCACACATTTTACAACCATAAACATTTTATTCTTAGTCTAGCTTTCACAGGACCAGTTCTACCTGCCAGCTGCCAGCTCCTTACGGACATATGCTTCATTGACTGTTTCTTAATGCCTGCAACGTCTGTAACATAGAACTCATGAAGGAATAACATAATCCTGGGTCAGCAGACACCTAATTAATGTGTTAATACATGATACATTTTTATATAAGCAACCCTTATGATTGTAACGTATTTTTAATTCTTTCTAGGCAGGAACTGTCCGAACAAAAAAATCATGCAATTTGTAATTAGACACTTTGTCATACAAAAAGTCACTCAGGGCAAGGTAATTTAATCTTCGGGCAAGAGAAAAAAAAAATGTCACTTGCCCACGTTGGGAAAGTAATTTGGCCACTCGGGCAAGGCAAATTTTAGTGGCACTTGCCCTATGGGCAAGCAGTTTTTAAAGTTAACTTTGAACCCTGCCATTAGGCCCATCCTGAAATGTCACCTCAATCAGTATCACTAACTTTTTGTGTTGTGGTTGTTTCCTGTCTGTACAGGCCAATTTCCGTATAGCCGCAACCGGCGTAGTCCTAGACCTGGATAAATCAGTTACTGTTGTAAAGAAGCTCAAACTCATTGGGTACCCATACAAGATCTTTAAGAACACATGTTTCATTAAGGTAAGATGTTTTAACTACCACTTATCTACTTCCAAATTATAAAGTAAAGGCTAAATCTTTAATACTTTTAGAAGGTTGTCAATTTGGCTGCTTTTTATCTTGGGAGAAGTGAAGCCTTTATCGTGGTCTCCTTTGTGGTATTTAGGGCATGTTCAATACATTGCTGGAGGTGGCTAAATTTGAAGGGGCTGTTATAAGAACGGTGTCTGGCGTCAGGGGTCAAATCAAGAAAGCACTATCAACGCCACCTGGGTCCTACAGAGCCACATTTGAGGACAAGCTGCTTATGAGTGGTGAGTTTTTCCTTTCTACAAATTCAGCTGATTGATACAATTGTTTCCTGTGTGATACTAATTTAGGAGTAAATGTGTGTGTCCTAATGTGTAGTGAAATTTCCAAAACCCATGAAGGATTTTTAAAATCTGAAAGTATTTGATGTTGAGAGACTGAAATTCCAAGCATTTGAACAATTTAGAAATAAACAGTTTTGGTTAATCAATTGTTAAAAAAAATAAAAAATAAATAAAGTCATTTGATAATCAATTTGTTCTTGATTAATCAAGTAATTGTTGGACCTCTAGTATCAGTGAACAAATCACTGAAATCATTTCACAGAGTCTTTAAAAGCTGTGATCCTCTGACTTTATTGCAGATATTGTGTTCCTCCGCTCCTGGTGCACAGTGTCTGTTCCACAGCTCTACAATCCTGTCACTTCGCTGCTGCTGCCTGTGGGTCAGAAGGACAGCTGGTCAGGCATGAGGACCTTAGGCCAGCTCAAATATGACCTGGGAATCCGCAACAAACCCAATCCGGACTCTCTGTACAAGGTAGACTCAACATTTAAAATGTTAAGCCTTGTTTTCAGCAAACAACACAGTTGTATGGGCACCGATTCAGCAATTTTGGCTTCCACAGCTTCCTAGCTGTGTTTGGATGCGATATTAACTTTACACCCACGACAACATATGCCATCATTTATTGGAACCAAAATAACTGCATTTTGCCACCCATGCTGTTCATGACAGCAGGATTGACAGCCACATCCCAAAACAAATCCAACACCAATTGTGGATGTCCTCCATTGTTGCCCTTTCTATACTGTGAGAGACATTTGAGTGTCACGTCATTAACATAGATCTGTCTCGATTCACAGTGATTGTTATCCACAAAAGATTAATCAAGGCAACAGAAACCGTATTTTCAGTAAACAAGGACTGTGCTCTAGCTGGCTACCATTGCTTGGTTTTATCCGGGACAGACTGCAAAAGTTCTAAATAGCATTCCTGGTATTTGATTGGGTCTGAAACATCCAAATCTGTCCAGCTTGCACAGCTCATGATGCCCTTCTCATCAGAATGAGATGTGAATTGACTTGGATGGAATGTTGACTGATAAATGCTAATTCAAATCACTTCATTCTAAATCCTTTGCCTGCAGGCGTTACTATCCTGCCTGCATGGCTGCATAAACAAATGCACGCGGGGTTCAGTCACATGGCGTCCAGAGCTCTAGACTGACTCCCTGCACACATGCGGACAATGAAAACGCCACTGCCATCTGCTATCTAGTAGTAATATTGCGGTTACACAACGGGTATAGGTGGGGGTGGGTGTGTGTGTATGTATGTATGTATGTATATATGTATGTATGTATGTATATATGTATATATATATATGCATATGCCGTGAACTCGAATCCAAAGATTCTCGTTAAGCCATCGTTTTTAACGGCAAATTAGCGTCTTTATTTGAGTCGCCATAGATTTGTGCATAAATGTAGTAAAGAGGTCAGTTTTGGACCAATTTAATGACATTTTATTTCCCTCGACAAACCTGATGATTTCTCATAGTACCGTCATTTGGCTGAATTCCTTTCAGCAAACTACGTGTATCTCTCAAAACCTGCATATGACTGAAATTTCGGAACAATAACAATCACAGCAATTCTTGGATTTTAATGACTATACTGATGCAGTGGTGCAGTCTTGATTTTTAAAGTGAATAGTTTTTAGAGTTAATGCTTTTGAGTAGGTTACCACAAGTAACCCTAATTCTGTGAATTTTCTTCAAATCAGCCGGTGAGCCGGTCAGAAACGCATTTCAACCCTCTTCACATCCCCAAAGAGCTGCAAAAGGCGCTTCCCTTCAAGAGCAAACCCAAGCAGCAACAACGCAAAGGAAAGACACCCAGAGACCTCCAGAGGCCCAGCGTGATCAGAGAGCCTCACGAAAGGAAGGCAAGTAATTCTGGACAAGTAATTTACACTTGTGGTTTTATTGGAGCTTGATGCCATGTTGGTATTTGTGGTAGTTGTCTGCCACCTTGCATTTTTAATTAAGATAATTTTAAAAAATATTTTACAATAGCATAAAAAAACAAGTTTTTCTGCCATCCAATATTAAAAAGGAAACTTGATTGAGATTATTATAAAGAAAACTCATTAATAATCCAATCCTATGGGTTTTTTTTAAAAAACATTTTTTAGGTGGCGGCTCTTCTCCATGCTCTGAGTACCGTCCACTACTACAACACAAAGAAAGCACACACGGTGCAGCACGCCAAACACAAGGAGTTCCTGCGGCAGAAAGAGAAGGAAGAGGAGGCCAAACTGAAGAGACAGAAGGAAGCCCGTAAAAAACTTTACCGCATCATGGGCCAGAAGGACCAAAAGAAACAAAAATCAAGTCTCAAGGGAGCACCATAAACTTACTAATACGCCATGTTTTCAATCATGACGGAGACTGAGATGCATAATTTCCAACAGGATTTTTTTTTGTATTAAAATTACAATTATGTGATGGTGATCCGAGTTGTTTATTAAAACAAAATAACCACGTGATATTTTTCACTGGTGATCAATCATGGTGTTAAATGCATTTTGTCAGAACATTGCATTCTAACAGGAATTAAAAGCGCAGAGTGGTTACAGTACGTTTACGTTTTTAAAAGTTCTAAACAGACCAATTTAGCATAACGAAATCAGCTGCTAAATTCCAGACATGCGAGTCTGTTCAGTCGAGTACGTTTGCATCCACCTCTTGCAGCTTTCAACGTCGCGGTGTGAGTGGGCGTCAATTTCGGATGAAGTCTTCCTCTACAAGCCCTTGAGGTGTTATTATATTTTTTGTAATATTCCATATCGTGTTGATGTACTGCTTTGAGGGGCCGCTTCGGGAGTGTGAATGTCAGATAACGAGCTTCACGACAACCAAAGCACCAACTCCACAGCCGAGTGTGGTTGCACTGGATGCGGAATTTTTGGATGAGTGGTGTAGTCCCTGAGTCGCCTTGGTGGAAAAAAATGTCAGTCAAGCTAATCTTTATGGGTGAAATTGTAATATATAACGACGTATAAACAATTAACCTAACGAAAAGCCGCTCGGAACGCATTATGTTTGTGCATCTTGGTGATTTATTAAACAAAACTGCATCTAAGCTGCTCATTTCCTCATTCCTTTTTAAATTACGAACCATGGAAAACGACTGCAATTGTCTGGCAACCAGTTCAGGGTGTCCCCCACCAACTGCCCGAAGATAGCTGGGATAGGCTCGAGCACCCCCGCGACCCTAGTGAGGAGAAGCGGTACAGAAGATGGATGGAAAAGCTAATCGTTCTGTGATGTTTTCTCAGGTTGAATTTGGCCCTATTTATAAATATTCACACATATTTTGGGGCCAGATGGTCACGTTATTTTGACATTATTAGCGACGTATTTACACTGACTATGAATGGACAAATTGTGATCCCTCCCTTCTGTGACTCCCACCAAGACATGGAAAGGGGGGGCATAGTACTCATTACCTCCTAACTAACTCCTGTGTTTTGTATTTTTTTCCAAAACTAAGTAATAATTGAAATGAAAATACATTGATTGATTGCTGATTTAAAAAAAAAACATTGAGCTTGATCGCTTTAATTTAAGCGGTATTTTGGGGATGCGGGCAAGAAGCTGGAAAATGCAAACTTAATACTCGAGTGCCTGAGCTGAGATTTTATTCCTTGTCTGTGAAGCAGATGTACACAGTACAAAACACTACATTGACTCATCGTGTTGTGATCTGTTGAATGCTATGCCGAAACACTATTTTATGTCATTAAAACGATAGCCTTTCCATCTGCAATTGAGTGTGCGATGCTATTTTTTCATGTGGGAATTTTCAGACCACAATCTATTAATTTGGTAAAATTTTTATTTTTTGCCTGCTAAATGATCGAAATGTGTGTTTTAATTGTATTTATTATTATTATTATTATTATTATTATTTACAAATTAAATATAACTATAACTAAATATTGCTGTCTTTGGCTATGCCAAGTCAGTGGTTGAAGAAACTCTTCCCCTGAAAAGTAAGGATTTTGACAGCTGTATTATCGAAATGTGTGCTTAATTTATTATTTTTTATTTTTATTTATTTATTTTTTTTTTTTTACAAATTATCTAATTATTGGAAATAACGTGCTCTCTTTTGCTATGCAATGTCTGTGGTTGAGGAAACAATATTCACATTAAGCAAAGAAATAGAAATAGAAGAATAGAAATCCCTTTATTGTCATTGTACTCAAGTGTGCAACGAGATTAGAGGGCTCCCCTCTCCAGTGCAATACAACAATAATACAGACAAATATATAAATTAGATAAATAAAGAAGACAGTGCAATGGAATTCAGTACTGAATAGGGCATATAGAAACACATCACAATGCTGTTTTGCGAGGTTAGGGTGGTCTCGTGTGTGTGTGAGAGTTCAGTATGGAGATGGCTCTCGGAAAGAAACTGTTTCTCAGTCTATTGGTCCTTGATTTGATGCATCTGTAGCGCCTGCCAGAGGGCAACAGGTCGAGCAGGTGTGAGTTTGGGTGGGTATTGTCTTTGACGATGTTGAGAGCCCTTCTGAGGCACCGGGCGGTGTAGATGTCCGACAGTGGGGGGAGAGGGCAGCCAATAAGGGATCGTTACATCCGTATTTTCTCTATAATCTGTCAAATTTCTGCACTAATCTTATCACATCTAACTTTATTCTACAGCATGACTCCCCAACATTATTTTATTTTGAAATATCTAAACAGGAAGTTTTTATCAGACATTCGGAATAAGTTCAACTCTACGGAAATAAGTCCGTGTCCAGGCACATTGATACGGGTTGCCAGGAGTTCCCCCAACAACATCCTCGAATATAAAAAAAGATGGTCCAGACTAACGACACCCAACATTCTTCAGAAACAGGTATTTTCATTCTTCAACTAAGTAGCTTTCGCTACTATTAGCTTTCAGCACGCAGTGCCACGCAGCCTTTTACACGTGCAAAAGTTACAGAACCGATCGTACATGTATGAGGGGATCAGATACATCGCTTTTTTTGCACAATACTTTTCTTGTCCGCGGACACCGGTGGAATTTCACAGATCACTACAGTATTTTACAATGTATGTTGCACTGAGCTGTACTGTAGAACGAGCGTTGTCTCTTTAATTTGGGTGGATACCAGTGACAGTGCGGTGCTGTACAGCGGTAGCCTACCGTATTGTAATGGTAAACTTGATTGTATTGACATTATGAGCGGTATGGTTTAGAAATGTATGTCTAAAATTTGCAAAATTAGCTGATTTAGATGAGACCTCCATTATCAGGCAAATCTTTTCAACACCATTTCATGATGTACTATTTTCCTGTGATTATTATTATTAGGAAAGTTGGTTTAGTTACTTTTTAAAGTCAAAATACAATAAATAAATAATTTGTCCAATTTATTAATACAATAATGTCAATAAGGGATTCTATGTCAGCGTCAAACTTGAATAATTTTCTGAAAGGGACAGTGTGTATTTTTTATTGTTCAAAGTTAAATTACTTTAAAAAATACACTATTTGCGCAGGATGCAAAAACTAACTTGGTCCATCACATCAATGTATATATTTTTTAAATATACTGGTTAGCACGATGGCCTCACAGTGCAGAGGTCGTGGGTTCCTGTGTGTAGTTTGCATGTTCTCCCCGTGCCTGCGTGGGTTTCGTCCGGGTACTCCGGTTTCCTCCCACATTCCAAAAACCTGCTTGGCACGTTGATTGGACACTCTAAATTGCCCCTACGTATGAGTGTGAGCGCGAATGGTTGTTTGTCTATGTGTGCCCTGCGATTGGCTGTCAACCAGTTCAGGGTGTACCCTGCCTACTCCCCAAAGATTGCTGGGATAGGCTCCAGCACCCCCCCCGACCCTTGTGAGGAGAAGCGGTACATGGATGGATGGATGCTTTGTCACGCTACAATTTACAGTGATATGAGAGCTAACTGGCATTTTCAGATTTGACTGCCTTTAGCCTCACCATCAAGAGAATTTCCTGAATAAGCTAGCTTTTGCATCCATTGGGAATGATCTACCGAGTCCACAAAATTGCGGAATCAATAACTACAGCATGTGTACCATATGCAATGCACTTACTTCGTCACTTGAGGGACCCCTAGAAGTTGTTTTGTGATGACATTTTGCTAAAAATTTACGAGTTAGAAGGGTTTGTGCCGTGAGCTCGGCACATGCCAACACATGTTGCCCAATTCATCAGTAATGAAAATGCTTTCAAGTGGTATAATTTATTGTGAAGATGATTTCCGAAAATAAAGAATTTACCGGAAACAAATTTGTGTACTTTGTGTGCTGCGATTATTTGTCAGCCTCTGGTAATAGTTTTTAAAATTTAATTTCCAGAGAGCAGATGTCTCCTCGAGTCAGAGCTGCGAGCACTGTTGCAGCAGAGGATCATGGTCCTGGACGGGGGTATGGGGACCATGATCCAGCAAGAGGAGCTTCAAGAGGACGAATTCCGGGGGGATGAATTTCGAGAGCATAAGTTCTCTCTTAAAGGCAACAACGACCTGCTTAGCATCACTAAGCCAGATGTCATCTACAAAATTCACAAGGTAGTTTAAAACGATGTTCAAGTTCATTTTGTGAAAGTTTTTATATTTTAATGTGGACATTATCATGTTTTGTCTAATTTGTACTCTGCGATGGCAGGAATATCTACTGGCTGGTGCGGATATAATCGAGACCAACACATTCAGCAGCACGTCTGTTGCTCAGGCTGATTATGGACTGGCACACATGGTAAGAGAAAACTCAGGCTTGAGTAGTGTAAACAGAGGTGAAGTCCACAGACAAGAGGGCTTCTAATTGGGTTTTTGACCTTGCCTTATCCCGTGGATAAGATGATTTATCCTTTTCCCATTTTGTGCAATATGACATCAGTGTATTCGCAGTCTCGAACATGACTACACTATGAACTTTGTTGTGTTGCACTTAGTCAGTCAATTAAAAGTTTTCATTGTTACTAATCGCATTATTTCCAGAGTTACCTCATGATTAATGGCGAGTTAAAGGGAGACTTCGATGAGCTTAACATTGGCACTTTTATAATTGGTTTGTATGTAAATATGACATCAGTACTGAAATGACCCCCCCCCCCACCCAAATAAATTCATGTACGTTGTGTGTTTCATCTGCATTTCGACTTTAGAAGCAGCATTACTGCACTGGACTTTTTTCGGACTTGCACATACGTTTAAGTAAAATGTTATGTTTTATTTGTTAATGGTTTTTCAGCATTATTGTTGGTACGTTAATAAACATTCCAAGTGTTTCTTTGTTGGAGTCTTTAATGAGCAATTTTTGTTACCTTTAAAAAAACATCTTCACCTCATTAAAGAAACTAAAATGAATAAAAACTAAACAAAAACTAAGCATTTTCCGAAAAACTAAAACTAATAAAAACTAACAAATCTATTCTGAAAACTAATTAAAACAAAAACAACACAAATGAAACTAAACTAAAATGAAAAATCCCAAACTATGATAACCCTGGGGGGCATGGATCTTTCCCTCCCTTGCTAACAGCAGAGTAACGGCTAAATTAGCTCCTCACTATCCAGCTTGCGTCTTCATTGCACATATGCTACATTTTTGTAATACACTTGAATGCAGAATGAAATTTTATCCGTTCCAAAAAATCTCCATAACAGCCCTATTACATACAATATCAGTGAATATTTAATCCTGTATTGAGTTCTATGCTCTGACTTAATTTTAAGAATGATGTTAATGAAGGCAATTCTAAATATTTTTAGAAGAAATGTCCAATAATCGCATTTCTTACATTCCGCAGCGGGGCTTGGACTTATTCTTTGTGGGTTTACCGTTCCATAAGTTAAACTCCAGTATTGCAATATAATAAGATTTTGCATACTGGCCTAATTTTCATATTGAGTATTAGAAGTTTATTTGTATGACATTTTGAGGGCGTAGTGAGGGTATGAAAGTTTTCAAATGTTTGTGTTGCAACAGCGTTAGTGTTTTGTTTTCTGTTGTCTCCAGGCTTATCGTCTCAACAGAGCATCAGCAGAGCTCGCAAGAAGAGCAGCCGATGACGTCGCCAAACAAACTGGTTAGGCTGTTTTGTACTATTAAAACAAACATTGTTGACTTGCCAAATACGCAAATGAGATCTTTATCACATGATAATCTGTATATGTTGTCAGGATCGAAGCGGTACGTGGCTGGGGCAGTTGGCCCAACGAATAAAACACTGTCTGTATCACCTTCTGTGGAGAGACCTGACTTTAGAAACATCAGTAAGTTCCGTCGTGGTTTACTTTACTCTGTGGTCAATCTTAAAGGCGGAATATGATTTTTTTTTTTTTTTCTGTGACGAATTTAGTTACGATGACCCCCGCCAGAGATAGGGTGTTGAATCTGCAGCTTCTGCTTGTGGTAATGGAGCTGAAAGTATGGGGGGGGGGGGCAATCAACTCTCTCCACTCGTCAGTTAGTGTGCCGCTGCTTGAATGTTGCACATGCAATGAACATGTCATCAAACCGAACGGCTCAGTCAATAGGTGGTGAGGCATTTTAATTAGACCATTTATATGCGCGATAAAAAGTAAATTTTTCATAATATGTGTGCTTTAAATTGGTTGTTGTGTATGTCAAAGAACCGTCATTTCCTTTTTTAGTGCCTTCCACTATCATTCTTTTTATGTCATGCGATAAACTATTACAGCTTTCCAGCCAGAATAATTTATTTAGCTGAGAATTAATTTTGCTATTTGTCTACGATGGAATTGGTTGCTGTTGCGAAAGCAAACAATGCGTCCTTGAGAAGATACGGAGGGGGGCAAGAGCTAGCACCGAAATGAAGTTACGATAAGCGAGAGAGGACCAGATGGAATGGGAGATTTGAACTTTTTCTTTTGGATGTCTGTGTTACTCGCCAACGGACGGTATACCGGCTGTGATAACGCGGCAGTTGTCTGTTTACATTCATACTTCAGCTTCCAGCCATCATGCGTGACGTCTTGCACGCACTCATACAACTTGTAGACTGCAGTATGGGGTAGTGAAATTCTAGAGCTCCTCTATGTGAATGTGAATTTAACACTTAATGAAGGCTTTTTAATGAAAAAATAATAAACTGTTTTTATGTACATTGTTTTGATACCGCGGTGGTTGTTTTTTGTCTTCTGTTAAAAAAAAAAAGGTGAATTGAATGAAATAATGGGTAGGCTTGATATGGATTGATTTAAGTTATCAGCTCTAGATATGGTTTTGAAGTGACATTTACTTTCTTAATGGTTACTGATTTATTTATTTATTTATTTTTTTGGGTTGTAATTTGCAATTGACTTTTTGATACTTGCTTTAAATTTGGAATGATAATCATGAGTATTACGCTTATGTCTTTCAATCACCAATGAACAAGCATTTCTGATTGAATGCTTATATCTTACAAATGTGTCTTTTAACAGCCTTTGATGAGCTAGTTGAAGCCTATTTGGAGCAAGTCAAAGGATTGTTGGATGGGGGGGCAGACATCATTTTGGTTGAAACCATCTTCGACACAGCCAATGCCAAGGTAGTGCCTGTTTGTTGTTTAACAAGAATCGGTTCACTGCACATTGAGCTCAACCACAAACAACCAACAGACATTTTGTCTAAATTTATCATGTTGGGTGGGAACAACACACTCCTCACAAAAAGTTAGAGATATTCAGCTTTTGGGTCAAATTTCAATTTGAACTACAGGTTGACATTTTTTCAGGAATCCGGTGGAATTGCCGCAAGATTGGAGTCAACGTTACCTTTTATCACAGGATTGGGACAGGACAGGATAGAAAGTTCATAGAAGCAGATGGTAGTGGAATTATCAATTAGGAAAAACAAAATCTCAGAGTTTCCATGAAGAGAAAGGGAGCGACAAAATGTTCATCAATGGGTAAAATGCAGTTTTAGTTTGTTTATTTATGTTTTTTAATTGTAGCTGACCTCCAAAATGGGAATGGGACTCATTTTGAACGGGAACAGGATGGTAGTTGGCGTGGGAGTCGTTTTCACCGGGACTGGGACGTGACAGGATTTTTCTTTTTCTGAGGGAGTAGGGTGGGACGGGAGTAAAAAAAAAAAAAAAATCCATCCCCGTTGTACCCTTTAATAGGCTCCAAAAAACACATTTTATTGATGTTAAATTGTCAAAACTTTTTTTATTAAAATATATTGATATGTGTTATTTGTTTTCAATTGACTTGAACAAGTTATTGTTCATGTCAAAGTTTTTTTTCTTTTCTTATTTATCTATTTTTTGCATCACAAAATCCTGCCATTTAAACAGGGGTGTGTAGACTTTTACACACACTCTCGATGTCTCTGACTCATACTTCCTTCTGCAGGCAGCACTATTTGCCATTGATCTGCTGTTTGAGAAGAGCTACGAACGGAAACCTGTCTTTGTAAGTCCATTATTTTAAATGTGTATTCTATCTGACCTTTCGACTGTATTCATAAAGTCAATAGCTCATGAAGTACATTTTTAATGTCTGAATGAAGTTCATTGGTGCTATGTCTGAATTGTGATTTATTTATTTATTTTTTTGAAGAAAGTTCTTTTTTGTTCTCTGTGTAGATATCAGGAACTATTGTTGACAGGAGCGGGCGTACTCTGTCTGGTCAGACAGGAGATGCCTTTGTAGTGAGTGTATCTCATGCTGAACCATTATGGTAAGTTGCCTGCATTGGGTTACATTCTGTTGCAAATAATTATGTACCATATGTAGAATTGATATTCTGCGGTTTAAAAATAAATCTCAGACAGGGTGGATTTTCTTGGTGGAATTAAGGAAAAGTAATAAAAAGCAGACTATGTGATATACTATTATTTTTTTCACAATTTAAAATAGTTTGGATGTGTCTTATCATGTCTGACATGCTTTTGTCAAAGTATTCCAAGGATGAAGAATTGACGTATAACACTTGATACACTGTTCGGCCAGTGGCGAGTACAGGTTTTGTGACAATGACAAATCGGGTCAGAGATTTCAATATATTTTGATGATACATAAATCATAAATGCAGTCGTTATTAACAGCAAAAATTATTATGATGTCCGTCTGAAATTGACTTAAAGACAAAAGTACATAGCGGCAAAGGCATAATTCATAAAGATCCTAAGAGTCACACGGTGCTCTTTAAATTTAACTCCGACAATGCACCATTCCACTCTGCAAAAAATTACCATGGTGGTTTTAGCTATGAGCGATCGGGGAGAAAACTAGCCTGACCTCAACTCTTTGAGAACCTGTGAATCATCCTTAAAATGAATCCCTTTGAGTGTGGACAGAAATTCCAAACTGCAGCTCTTGGAGGCAATGCTTCCCATATATCCTCAAATGAGACAGACATTATCTATGGACTTAATCTGTCGTTGCTGTTGTTTGTTTTTAAGATATTACTACTGCTTAATGTGATCAACCATTTATTCTAATTTTGCTTTACAATACAAGTTTACCTTCCGAGTACTAATAATTTCCATCCGTTGCCTCCAGTTTCTTAATTATTTTGTTCTTGTTTCCCAGTATCGGCCTCAACTGTGCCTTAGGAGCAACAGAGATGAGACCATTCATTGAGGCTATAGGAAAGAGTACCACTGCTTTTATAATCTGTTACCCTAATGCAGGTAAAGATTCAACACTACATTTGAGAGTTGAGACCACAGTTAAATAACCAAATTTGGTGTTTACTGTTTCGTATTGCATACAGTATGTCTTCATGTATTAATTATATTCATGGAAGTCAAGGCTCGAAATAACTTTTTTCTTTGATTAGCAATTTTGCTAATCAGTAACTGGTTTTGAGGCGCAATTATTTGCAGGTTAATCCCAGGGATTTGAAGCGAGGGTTATATTAAACAATGAAAATACAACAGTATAATTGGGGAGGTTGAATGTAGAGCTGCAGCTATCGAGTATTGAAAATTCTGTAGGGTAATCATGTACTTGGGTAAACAATATTTTCACTTAATGCATTTCACTTCATAATGAACAACCAATTGTTATATTTATTTTTTTATGAAATTCACACATTACAACAACTATTTTATTGTATTGAAACATTTTAGGCGGAGCAAATTTCAAACAAAGATACATTTTAAATGAAATTTAAAAATATGTTTGATATTTATTTAAAAAAAGGCTTTAATAGCATTTATTATTTAACATAATACAATTGGTTATTGGTTGTGCATTTATTATCTTAGACCAGCTAACGAGGAATAAGACAAATATTCTTTCGACTAGTGCAAGTTTTGAAAGTTTTCAGTAAATTAAGATACCTCGAGAGGAAACTGTTGATTAATGTTATCATCAGTTTCAGTTGTTTCCGTGTTGTTAGATAATCCTCAAGAACCGGTGTCCTGCCCGTTTTCCACCTCTCCCTGGTGCAGCACACCTGAGCGATCGTTATCTAGCTTCTGCAGACCTTGCTGATTATCTGATCATTTGAATCAGCTGTGTTGCAGCAGGGAAAGATGGAAAACCTGCGGGACACCGGCCCTCGAGGAACAGTATTGAGGACCCCTGCTCAAGAATGATTTTAAGGACTTTTAGCAAGCTCAGGAACTATAAAAATGTTCTCAAAATATAAATAATACAACCAATTTAAAGTCTTTTGTGGTTAATATTTGCAGGTCAATTTAAACTGTCAGAAAATTGAGCTGACTTTAAAAGTAGGAAAAAGTGGTCTAAATTACATCACTCACCTTTTGTCAAAATTGAACTAAAGTACAGTGATAGAGGGGCTCAATATTTGTGTTTACCTTGGCCCCCAAATGACAATTGTCATTGCAAGCCGAGTGACATACCCAAAATATGATTAGTGGCTCATGCATTGATGAAGAAGTCAGCTAGTAGAGAAATAATGTGAATTGCACAACGTATCGACCATCGACACTTTATACGTATGTCGCTGTTATATGATTCAGTACGGCTCAAAAAAAAAAGCTCCACACACAAACGGGGCTCTCTTCTCTGATCGGTTATGGGGGACCCACCGGGGTTGGGGCGCTCCTTGCTCCCCGTGTTTTGCGTGGAGGGAGCAGAGGGAAAAGACCTGGATAGCGGTGGCCACTCTGATCATTAAAAAAAAACAAAATCGGTACAATAAATTTTACGAGCGTAAAGAGTTGGCGTTCCGTGATTTCCGGAACATTTGGCAGCTCTCCGCTTTGTCGTATAAATGCTGGCCCATTTGCAGTTTCGCGTTTCATTGTGTTTGCTTGAGGCGCTAAATGCAAATTTTGACTCACAAAAAGCAAAACCACTTATTTTGAGCCTTGGAAGTGTTAGGAATTTTTTTGCTCGAGGGTGAAGATTCAATACAGATTTGAAAGGAAAACACGCAAGAAAATATCTCAAAACTACCTGAATCTGTGTTTTTCTATTTAACGGAAAGTTAAAAATAATAAAAGAAGCTTTTAAAAATGCAAGTCATTTACAATCTTTTTAGTTATATCCATTTAATCTATGTACAAATTGCTATTCATGACAATTTCCCCTAATGTTTAAATACTTGTAATGTCCCGATGTGGGGCTCGAACGAAATTACATTCATGAAGCTTTCGTGGGGAAAATAAAATATATTGATGTAAATATCAACATATTTCTCAGACCAAGGAAGAAAACTCATTGAGTTTTTTTTCTGCCATGATTATACGTTTTCTTTCCAAGAGCCATATCCATTCTAAACTCTCACACACACACACGACCACCCTTACCTTGCAGAACAGCAACGTGATGTGTTTTTATATATCCTATTCAGTATTATTTTCCATTGCACTAACTATTCTCTTATTTATCTAATTTATATATTTATCTGAATTATTGTTGTATTGCACTGGAGAGGGGAGCTCTCTAATCTCGTTGCACACTTGAGTACAATGAAAATAAAGGGATTTCTGATTTCTGATTTAAGATCATAGCAGCAATAATAATGTATACTGTGTGTGTGTGTTTGTGTTTTCTAGTTATTGTATCCTTGTGTAATGCTTGTACTATTATTTGGTTTTACTGATAGGGCTTCCCAACACCTTTGGAGCTTATGACGAAACCCCTGCAGTCACGGCCTCCCACTTAAAGGTAATATTAAATTGTGTTAATTTTACTTAACAATGTGTCACTGCGTATCGTATTCCATAATATTCCCTGCATTTATTAAAATGGGAGTTTTCAGCTTTAAAACTAAAACACTAAAATAAAAAAAATAAAAAAATCAAGAATTTAAACTCCTTCCCCCTGAGTTTCTCATCAAAGCCATGCCCCTCAATGTTAGCTAACGTTAGCCACAGATGCTACGTTGGTAGCATGAGTTTTTGAAGTGGAATGTTAGTGGTTTGATGTTTGAATGTATTATCAATTCCAATCAAAAAGAGTACCCGTCGAGCTCAAATATTTCTAGTTCCGCATCCCTACTGTACCTTCAGGTACCTGAGCTTTTTTGCTCTGCATCTCTTTGCTAGTAATATGCATAATTGTTGAGTTGCAAATGAGGGATGGGTTTGCCCTTCAAGTGTAATGTACCAAATGTTTCATCAGTCCCTTGCTGCCAAATATCTGACGTTTTCCTTCATATGACTGCCTTCAGGAATTTGCAATGGACGGACTAGTGAATATTGTGGGAGGCTGTTGCGGCACCACTCCTGCACACATCAGGTCAGCATAATTTGTAATTTGATTTCATTTCAGCCAGGCATAGTCTTCTACTTTCTCTCACCTCACCCATGTGCGCTTCTATAATTACTACCCCCTACAGACACCTTAGTTCTAATGAATATTGAAATCGAAAATGTTCAAACATATTCAAAATTCAATTATTTTCAGGTTTTTAAACTCTTCAAATACATGTCATTTATAATTTATATTAATTTAATTATAAATGATTTAAAAAAAAAAAAGAAAAAAAAAAACAATAAATAATTTTCCATATGTCATAATAAATGAGGAGATGGGGCTTAGAGGCGATGTGATATGTCAAAGCGTAGCAAGATTTTATAATGCATTTGCATTTCTTATAGTGTCGTTTACTCCTTCTGGACACCTGATTGTCCAAAAATCATGTGCAAAATTGCCAATACAATTCACGTAAATCAGGGGCGGGCCAACTTTTTGATTGGTGGGCCACAATGGGTTCTAAAATTTGACAGAGGGGCCGGCCCAGGAGCAGATGGATGGAGTGTTTTGGTTACCTCACCTTATCGGAGAAAAAAAAAACTAATTAATTAATTTTAATTTTAAATGAAAGTGAACATGTAAGGATGGCGTCGCCGGCAGGGCCGGAAACGCCGAGGTGGACTCTTTAAGCGCAGACAAGGACAAGCCCAAGATTTTAACAAGGAATTTATTATTCCGGCAGAGATCAGTATTTACAAAGGGAAAACAATCAGGAATGAAACGAGGTGACGAAAACGAAACCGAAAGTGCTGGTGGGAAGTCCACACCAGGGAAATAACGCGATGAACAAAAAGAGCTTGCAAAAGGCAAGAAAACAAGGGCGAACGAAAATCGCTTACCGCGGAAGGGTAAGGAATGCCAATCCATATGCGAACGCGGCCGACAAGGGTTAAAGCTAGAGACGGAGTCGAGGAACAGGCAGGAGGTCGAATAACACGTGAAGCACAAGACAAGAACAATCGCTGGGAACATGGACGTGAGCAGGATAATAATCCGACATCGAACCGTCGGACGCGGAGGGTTTAAGAGGACGAGGTAATCATGACGTGATCAGGGTCAGGTGCGTGGCAGGTGGGCGCGCCTCTCCAGGCGTGACGGCATGCCCGGGGAAGAGCGCTGGAGAAACGCCCCCACGTCAGCTGGGAAAACATAAACAAACAACACGTGAGGCATGGGACGAGAAACGGGTCATGACAGAACAAAAGCGTTACAGCAATATATATGGCTTTGAAAAACCACCGTATTTAGAAAATAAAACATCAACAAGGTTCATTCATTTAATTATTTTTTAAATTTGGTGGGCCGGATTAAAACGTTTAACAGGCCGCATGTGTCCCCCTGGGCCGTAGCTTTCTCACGCCTGGCATAAATCCATAATGATTTTTCCCTGTTTTTCAGTCCTTTTCGAAATTATCATAAGATGACTTAACTGATTATGAGATGATCAAACGTCTTCCGTAGAGCCTTGTATTCCAATTAGAATGAAATGCCTAATCCAAAAGAAAAATGCTCTACATAAATGCCTGAATCCAAAATAACTCACAGGGTTGTCAGGAGTCATGTAATATATTTCAATCGTAAAAGCCAGGCTGCATCCTGTATGTGGTGTTTACGGAGATCTGCGCATGCCACACGGCTGGTCCGATTAAACATGGTGGCACATGTATTCACCGCATCGGAAAAGGTCACGTAACAGTTGAGTGGAAATTTTCAATAGGAATCATTGAAATTCAAAGGGCAAAGTAGTCTGCATGTAAACCCGGCTGCCAACAGACATTAGCACCCGTTGACAAGTCTTGTGGCCCCCCCGTCACTTAATGAAAATCAGCACATCCAAAACTGATGTTTCAGCCCTCTTCAGAGCTCCTCACTCTGCAATTTAAATTTTGACAACGTGCAGCACATTTGACTTCAGAATGCATTAATAGACTTGAGAATCAAAACACTCTGTGGCAAAGGTAGCAAATCAGCCCCAGAACATTCTTCCTTTTTGTGATCCTTTCAATCTGATTTGACTTGCCAAAAAGTTCCTGGATGATCTGATCTGTCTGTACATTGTCACAACAGCTTTGCGGCTTGTCAATATGCATTTTAGATATCCCAAATTCTGTCATTTCCAGTGACTATTGTGTTTTTTTCACCCTGTTTTCTTTCTTTAATGAAAGGCTATTAATCATTTTATCCCATATCAGCATCAGAAGGTTTGTAAAATATAAATTATTTAACTTTTTATCCCTCTCCTCTTTTGTCATCGCATAGAGCCATATCAGAAGCAGTCAAAGATTGTCAACCTAGAGCTCCTGTGGCGGACATTTATCAAGATTACTTGCTGCTTTCAGGTATTTCAGCCTCGGTGCTATGTAAACTTTGTTTCACGAACTGTACACCTAAAGTTCTCTCACTATACCGTTGTTGCCTTTCTGAGTTTTCTTCTACAGCTGTTTTAAACATATTGTAGTGTAGGGGCTGAATGATTTCATTAAAATATTGAATTACGATTTTTTTTCCGAACAGAAATGCAATTTCGTTTACATTTTCATGATTTGTTTATTTTCTCCCCAAAATTAATCTTCAGGGTAATATTCACTGTGTAGATTTATAACATTTATAAATATGATATAGTTATTACTCTAATTAACATAAGGACCCAAAAGGGACTGTATGTATAAAGCAAGAATTACTGCTTGCTGTCCAAAAATATCTAATTGTTTAGTACTGTATCTAAAAGTTTTTAATAAGAAATATTTCCACTAATTTAGACGTTCATTGTAGATGAACTTAAGATCATATGTAAATTGTTTTTCACATTTTTGCTTCAAATGAAACAAAGTCATGTATTATAAATTAAATTCCTTCACAGTTATGGTACCTATTGTGATAGAAATTTAAATATTAAAAAATATATATAATGAAAGTATCAATTTCCTTAAATGTGAAAACTGAATGCTCCCTGTTAAGAAGTGGAAAAGAATCATATTTATTCGTCTCTCTGCTTCTTTTCATTCCAATTTAGTGTAAATTAAAAAATAATTAGCTGTTTGTAAGGGGTTGTACACCGCTTAAACACAGTTCCAGCAAGACTTCTTTGAAAAGGGGGCTTTACTCCTTAGCACTTTTGCTGGGGTTGGCGACCCAATATCAGCTTAGCCATTAGCACTGGCTACTTATGCTCTTTCGGTCGGTGTTCGTACTTCTTGTCCACCTTTAGTGATAAAGATGCTTATTCGAAGTGTAGCTTATGTGTAGCGTGGAGCGTTTATTTATGAGATCGTATTTTGGATGAGTGGAAGACTTCCTGCACTGTGTGAGAACACTAGATGGTGACTTAGTAGTTGTGCTAGTATTGTTATTATATCCGTGATTTACTTGCGATTTTTGGCTGGAAGATCAGGAACTTTTGACTGCTGCTCAGTACTCTATACTACTACTTCATCTGCTTGGATGCGGTACGAAACAGTTTTATCCAATACAATAGTGTGCATTATTTAAATCTGATATTAATTTTTTTTTTTTTTTCAAAATGCATTTCTTGCTCTCCCGAGTAGATTTTATTGGTTTAACAAGTGTTTTGATGTGTAAATATTTGCATTTAGTTTTTTTTCTTATTGATAAATCACATTTTGTTGTTGTTGTATCTCTGTGATTCTAGGTCTGGAACCATTCAAGATAGGCCCTTATACCAACTTTGTCAATATTGGTGAGCGTTGCAATGTGTCCGGGTCCCGCAAATTTGCCAAGATGATTATGGCTGGAAACTATGAGGTGAGACAAAGGCCAAATCTTATTTCTCTTTTTGCAATCTCCTTAAACCTCGATCCTCGATCACTCCTTGATGATGTAATTTCATTGAGATGTCATAACGTCACTGAGAACAGTCACACAAATGAAATCAAATATGTAGTGACATACAATATAATACAATACAACTTTAGTTTTATAGCGCATTTCACAAGAGCTGGAGCTGTAACAAAGCGCTTTCCATATGGTGTAATATAAATTAGTGGGAAATTGCAAGACAAATGAAAACACAAAGACTACAGACAAGAAGAACCACAGAACAGCGACAGTCTCATGTTTAGTCGAAAGACAAAGAATAAAAATGTTAGGATGTGGTGGGACTTTTACAACTTTGAAAACTTATTATTTACAACCGAGCAATATTGCCTCTCTAATACTTTGTTTTTCAAACACATAACACATTGTCTAAAAAAATATTTTGTTTGAAAAGTCTGTAACCCCACGTATGTGGGAATAATTTCATATCATACTTCCCCCTCTTGACACATGACTACACCCATGTGTCAATCTTGCTGCACCTTCAAACAATGATTTAGGCACCCAGGGTTTGCCATCTGCCAATTTGCTGACGCTGTCCTCAGCAATGTTTGCACCTTTGTTGTCCCAATGTGTGCGTTCAATTAGTGGTGTATTTTTCTGGCGTGAGATCAAAATGTCAAGTTGATTTGCTGTGTGTGTGTTTGTTCATTTCCCCTTTTAGTTGTGCTTTGTCGACCTTGAGGTCATGCCTTGGGCAGCATTGTCAGCGAGGCAGTTTCCAATTTGCAATTGGGTCATTTTCTGTTAAGTGAGCTTTGCATTTACAAATAGCTATTTAGACGTGCTTTATGCCCAACCTTTTTTTTTTCCTGTTGTGGTTTTAAAGCCCGTTTGCCCAATGTCGACAGAACACATGAACATATATCTTGGCTGTCAGTCCAAATTGTAAAATGTTTTTGAGAAAACATCTTACAATTATGGATCACAGAAAATTCTGCTGCTTGTCCTGAACATACAGATTTTAATATCCCTTGAAACAAAATGTTTGTTAAAAAAAAATTTCCCACCCCTTTGCGGCCATCAAAAAAAACTGTCTCTCCAGTCGGGAGAAAGGTGACCATGAGGTCAGGTCGCTGTTTGGTGGTAATTTGGACTCTGCTTCCACAGTCGTGTGGCGTGCCTTCTACTGGTGCGGGAAAAAGTGACGCTGGGCTGAGCGCACCTTATCAGTGTGATGTGTCCCTGTGACAATCAGGTCGCCGTGCAATGTGAATGTCGTGTGATGGAATGTCATTTTTTATTTCAAAAGAAGGACCGCGACTTTGTGCGGCACTTTCGGTGTTAATTTGGGATCCAATTGTTGTGACACAAGGTCATGAAACCATTTTTTGCGGTCACTGTTTGCTCAAATGGCTCATAGTAATTTGGTAGTGCTAATACATCTTAATCAATGAGTTCACGCTTGACAAGTTCAAAAGCTTGTCAGCCTCAAGTGTTCAAACAATTTTTTCCCCCCTCAAATGTCATTGGCTTGTCTGGTTATATCATCGGTTCAGTTTGATGACGCATTCAGTAATTCTCGAGGTCAAACATATGTTTAATATCTTCCTCAATGTCTTCACTGCTGTCACTGTCAGAGGGGGAATCCAGAGGTTTGGACATCAACTCGCAGTCCGAAGCCCCTCTGGGGTCCCGGCCTAGTCATTCATCATCAGATGAATCGTCAACATGGCGTCGACTAGGCTTAACTTTTTCCTCACACCGACAAGCAAGATGACCTTTTTTACTGCAAGTGAAGCACTTGCCTTCTTTGAGCCACTGTTGTTGTTTGGGTGACAATTTGGAC
The DNA here is from genome assembly GCF_059441095.1 of Idiotropiscis lumnitzeri. Lineage (NCBI taxonomy): Eukaryota > Metazoa > Chordata > Actinopteri > Syngnathiformes > Syngnathidae > Idiotropiscis > Idiotropiscis lumnitzeri. Next base: position 2,336,610 of record NC_142410.1, read on the forward strand.
AAGTCAAATGGACTTCTTTTTTTGTATTTTTGCCCACTCGATTTTGCTTTGTTATCACGACTCGGTCCCGAAAAATTTATGTTTACAATAGAACGTTCTGTTTTTTTCTTTTTCTGTTCGACACATTCATAATTTCGTGCTTAATTTATGATTTCCTCCATTTGACAAGTCGGCCAGTTCAAGTTATGTTTTTTTACGTAATTACAGATTTCTGGTCGAGTTTGATTCAGTTTTTACTCACAACCCTCGGTCAGTTTTAGATTTCTCAAACGTTGGACATTCATACAATACACATACACACTCACAGATTGATCAGTTCTGTGTCTGTGAAAATAGATAAACTATTTCCGCCTTCTAGAAATAACAAACGTTGTATTATCACCTCCAAATATAGTAATAATTACATCTGTGTTCTACCAGAAATAAGAACCCCTAAATCTGTCTTCCAGAAAAAACAACAGTTAATTCTGTACTGTCCGAGCAGATATAATCAACTACATTTGTACTCTCTACCAGAAAAGGAATGCCTTAATCTGTCTTCCAGAAAAAACAACAGTTAATTCTGTACTGTCCGAGTCTTCCAACTAAGTTAAATCTTCTTCCAAAATAACAAAGTTAAATCTGTATTTCTACCAGAAAATAACTAAGCTAAAATGTACTATCTCTTCGGCTAAAGGGAATCCCTGAAACCCTACTATCCTCTTCAAAAACCCGAAAACTCAAGTTTTTTACTATCTGTTGTATACAACCACTGACCTGTGACAATCTCTCCACTGGTCGAGACACTCGCGGTTCGTGGATGAAGTCTGTGCTCTCTCTGGTGGAAGATGGCCGAGGACCGGCCTCCTGGAATAGAGGATTTTTCACGATGGCGCCGTTTTCAGTCGTCGTCAATCGTCCACCGCAGATCACACGTTTTCACCCGGCAATCGAAGGACCAAGTAATGTCAGGGAAGTTTCTATTAAACAAGCCTGGACAAATGAGTCAACCAGCCAAGATTGTCTTTGTGTCTCGCGCGGAGCAGCCCCCTGAAGTCAGAGGTGAAGCTCCTGCTTCCTGTTCCTGCAAGGCTTTTATTGTATCGCAGCAAAGCAATTTTAATATGCAACTCATACAGAAAAGAAACACCCCTTGCATAACGGTCAGTGTGACTTCTGTTTGCGTCCTTGGATCTCAGACACTTTTACTTCGTATCAGTCTGGAATGAGCGCGAAGGTGGAAGTGGATTCGTATAAATGCTGACAAGGGAAAATTGGTTGATCAAGGATTTATTGTGACCGTCAGGTAACAATCAGAAATCACGATGGGGATAGATTGTTATCAATTTCTTATAATGGTATGGGTATCTATAATTACTGTCGTCGGAGTGACGATAACGAAAAATGCTGGTGGACCAAGCTCACACCAGGAAATCAAAACGAGTAACAGAAAGCGCTTGCAATGCAAGGATACCAAAAACGACAATTGCTTACCACCACAGGATAAGATGAGTCCAAACACGAAAAGCGAGAACGAAAAGCGAGCCGAAAAATAGCTGAGTAAAGAATAACAAAAATACACAATACACTACACACGGAGTAATCGAGGCGAGAACTATAGCGAAGAACATGAACTTGAGCAACGTGGGATAATAATCCGACGCGGACCTGTGGCTTAAGTAGCCCGTAATCAAAGTCTTGATTCAACGCAGCTGCGTGGATCGTGCACGCGTCTCTCTCGGCCGGGTGACGCACGAACTGGAACGAGCGCCGCAGGAACACGCCCACTCCGCTGCAACAACAACAGACGGATCGTGACAGTACCCCCCCCTCAATGGACGCCCCTTGGCGGACCACCTGGTTTCGACGGGTGAGCGTTGTGGTAGTCGCGGAGTAGAGATGGACACATGATCCAGGAGCGGGGAATCCACTGACGCTCCTCCGGACCATAGCCTTCCCAGTCGACCAGGTACTGGACTGCCCTTCCCCTGCGCCTGGAGTCCAAGATCTCCCGCACCCTGTACACCGGGTCGCCGTCGATGATCCTCGGAGGTGGTGGCGGGGCGGTAAGCGGAACCAGAGGACAGGTAGGAGCCGGCTTGATGAGCGAGACGTGGAAGACAGGATGAATCCTCATGGTGGGAGGCAGCTTTAGTCGGACGGAGACGGGGTTGATAATGGCCTCGATCTCAAACGGCCCCACGAAATGTGGCCCTAGCTTGCGGGGCGACCCCGCCAGGTTGAGGTCGCGGGTCGACAGCCATACTTTGTCCTCGACCTTGTACACCGGAGCCGGACGCCGGCGACGATCCGCGATGCGCTGGTTGCGCTGCGCCGTGCGTGACAGAGCAGCCCGAGCCTCCTTCCAGGCCTGGTGAGCTCGCTTTAGATGATGCTGAACCGATGGGACCTCTTCTGCGCCAGCCTGAGTCGGGAACAGCGGAGGTTGGTACCCGTAGGCCGTCATGAACGGGGACCGACCCGTAGCCGACGAGAGCAAAGTGTTGTGTGCGTATTCGACCCAAGGCAGGTGATCGGCCCAGGATGACGGCTGATCCAGACAGACACACCGGAGCGCCGCTTCGAGGTCCTGGTTGGCCCGCTCAGACTGGCCATTGGACTGTGGGTGGTATCCCGAGGAAAGGCTTGGTGTCGCCCCCAGGGACTGGCAGAAGCGCTTCCACATGCGGGAGATGAACTGCGGGCCTCGATCGGACACCAAGTCGTCCGGAATGTCGTGCAGTCGGACCACATGCTGGACCAGGAGGTGAGCCGTTTCCAAGGCTGTCGGAAGCTTGGGCACGGCGACAAAATGCGCGGCCTTGGAGAACCGGTCCACTATGGTGAGGATAACTGTGTGTCCACGTGAAACGGGCAAGCCAGTGACGAAATCCAATGCGATGTTGGACCAGGGGCGTGCCGGGACGGGTAGCGGCCGGAGAAGACCCGCTGGGAGCTGGTGCGATGACTTGCTGGCGGCGCATGCGGGAAAAGCCTGAATGTATGCGGTCACGTCGGTCTTAAGCGATGGCCACCAGAACTGTTGTCCGATCAGACCCAGGGAGCGACATATGCCCGGATGACAGGTCAGCTTGGAGGCATGTCCCCATTGGATTACCTCTGCGCGGTGCTGCGTCGGCACGAATAGCCGGCCTGGGGGACAACCCGCTGGAGCCCCGTTCTTCTCTTGGGCCTCCCGGATTTGCTGCTCCATTTTCCACTGCAGCCCTCCCACCAACCGATGACTGGGCACCACGCTCGCAGGTCCTTCCTCTTCTTCCCAGGAGTCGTGGATGCGCGATAAGGCGTCGGGCTTTGTGTTGCGGGAACCGGGACGGTATGTCATGGTGTAATTAAATCGGCTGAGGATGAGAGCCCATCGCGCCAACCGGGGATTGAGTCTCTTCATAAATCGTATGTACGACAGGTTTTTGTGGTCCGTGTATATGACGAAGGGTTCCTTGGTGCCCTCCAGCCAGTGCCGCCACTCCTGCAGAGCCAGAACCACGGCCAAAAGTTCCCGGTTTCCCAAGTCGTAGTTCGCTTCAGCAAGGGAGAGGCGACGGGAGAAGAAGGCGCAGGGGTGGAGTCGTTGGTCGACCGGAGATCGCTGGGATAGGACGGCCCCCACTCCTGAATCAGAGGCATCCACCTCTACAACAGAAGGGAGATCACTATTAGGGTGGTGCAACACAGGTGGGTTAGTGAATGCTTTCTTTAGGCTCGAGAACGCAGCCTCGGCTTTACTGTCCCACGAGAACCGGGTCTTAGTAGAGGTGAGGCGAGTGAGGGGCAACGCCTGACGACTATAATCCTTTATAAATCGCCGGTAGAAGTTGGCGAATCCTAGGAACCGCTGCAGTTGTTTCCGCGTAGCCATTCCACGACTGCACGGGTTTTGGCCGGGTCGGCCTTGAGTTGCCCGTTTTCAACTATGAATCCCAGAAATGGAACTGACGTCTTATGGAATTCGCATTTTTCCGCTTTTACATACAGCTTATTTTCCAGGAGTCGTTGCAAGATTGAGCGAACGTGCTGATGATGTTCTCTTACGGAGCGGGAGAATATGAGTATATCGTCAAAATAAACAAAGCAGCACACGTTAAGCATGTCTCTGAGAACGTCATTAATGAGCGCCTGAAACACTGCAGGCGCGTTCGATAGACCGAAAGGCATGACCAAGTATTCGAAGTGCCCTAAAGGGGTTTTAAACGCGGTCTTCCATTCGTCGCCCTCTCTTATGCGGACCAAGTGATATGCACTACGAAGGTCCAGTTTGGAGAAGATAGTCGTGGATTGCAGAGGGGCGAACGCCGAGTCTAGCAAGGGCAGTGGGTATGGATTCTTTACTGTGATCGCGTTTAACTCCTTGTAATCCACACATGGACGGAGAGTCTTATCTTTCTTTTTGACGAAGAATAATCCAGCTCCAACCGGAGAGGTAGATGGTCTGATCAAACCCGCGGCCAAAGACTTGGTTATGTATTCTTTCATGGCCGCTTGTTCTGGTTGCCAGACCTTGTATAGTCGCACTGACGGAAGGACCGGATCTGGCAGTAAATCTATCGCGCAATCGTAAGGGCGGTGTGGCGGTAAGGATTTGGCGCTTTCCTTGCTGAACACGGCGCGGAGGTCATGGTAAATGTGAGGCACGTTATCGAGGTTGACCTCCGTTACCGGGGCTGCCCTGACCTGTAAGCCCTCTTTGGCGGATCGTAGGCAGTGCACGTAGCAAAAGGGACTCCAATTTTGGATGGAGAGACGACCCCAGTCAATGACCGGGTTATGCGCTTTTAACCATGGAATTCCGAGAATGACCGGAGCTGCCCTAGCCGGCATAACAAAAAACGAGCGCTTTTCTATGTGGTTTCCTGACAGTTTCAAGGTAAGAGGTTCGGTTAGTCGTCGTATGTCTGCCAAGAGGCGCCCGTCGAGGTCACACAGTTTCTCGGACCTATCGAGCTCGGTAAGTCGAGAAACTAAGCCCGCATCTATAAAGCAATCGTCTGCCCCTGAGTTGATCAACGCGCGAATCTTGATACCGGCGTTTAGCCCTATGATTTCCCCCTCCACCTCTAGTCTCAAAAGGTTCCCGGAGCTGTCCTGTTCTTCCGCCGCGAGGGCGGGCTGCTTCTCTCTGGAGCTGGTGGCCCCGGTAAGGTTGACCGCGGACTCACAATGTTCCGGGTGACGAGGAGACAATTCTCGGCGGGCGGACATCTCCGGGCAAACCGCTACTCGATGACCCTGAAGACCACAGTAGAAGCACGCCCCCGAACTGCGCCGACGCTGTCTCTCGCGGGAACCCAAGCTGCTAGGCCCCGGCTGCATGGACTCGTCGGCAGGTGGATGTTCGGAAACCCGGAAACGTGGTGGCCCTGTGCGGCGCTGCTCCCACCCTCGCTCTCGGCAATGCTGTAGCTGGCGGGAATCCAGGCGGCTTGCTCCCAGCTGCATGGGCTCAACGGCTGGTGGAGGTTCTGGAAACCGGAAACTCTGTGGCTCGGTACTGCGCTGCTCCATCCCTCGCTCTCGGCGACGCTCTCGCAGGCGGTTGTCGAGACGAATGGCCAGGGTGATGAGCTCCTCCAGCGTCTCGGCGTCATCTCGAACTGCCAGCTCGTCCTTTAGGGCAGGGTTCAGGCCTCTCCGGAACACGGATCGCAGGGCGCAGTCGTCGAACCCACTTTCGGCAGCTCGGATGCGGAAGGCGATGGAGTAGTCAGCTACCGATCGGGAACCCTGGGTGCAGTCCAATAGCTCTGCTCCGGCCTCTTTTCCCCGAATAGGGTGGTGGAACACCCTCTGGAACTCCGCTAGGAACGCGGGGAACGAGGAGCGGATTTCCGGGCGTGCGTTGCTCACAGCCATGGCCCATGCACTCGCTTGACCAGTCAGGAGGCTCATCACAAATGCTACTTTAGTACTCTCGTGCGCATAAGTCAGGGGCTGCTGATCAAAGATCAACCTACAGTGGTGGATAAATGGGCCGCAAAGGCCGGGTTCTCCGCCGTAGCGGTTGGGATGAGCCAAGCTAGGCTCTTTGAACGGGTAGGCCGGAAACTGTGTTCCGCGAGGGGAAACGACCGGGTTGGGACCCGGAGTGACGGGTGGTACTGGGGGGCTCAAATGAGCATCTAAGCTCGTAGGTTTTTGTGCCAGTTGGCCGACCGCGTCGCACAGGGTGGCGAGCTCAGTTGCCTGTTGGCCTACTAAGCGTCCTTGACTGGCCAGAGCGTGGAAAATTTTCTCGGTGTCAGTGGCTGGAAAGCGGTGGAAGTGGATTCGTATAAATGCTGACAAGGGAAAATTGGTTGATCAAGGATTTATTGTGATCGTCAGGTAACAATCAGAAATCACTATGGGGGATAGATTGTTATCAATTTCTTATAATGATATGGGTATCTATAATTACTGTCGTCGGAGTGATGATAACGAAAAACGCTGGTGGACCAAGCTCACACCAGGAAGTCAAAACGAGTAACAGAAAGCGCTTGCAATGCAAGGATACCGAAAACGACAATTGCTTACCACCACAGGATAAGATGAGTCCAAACACGAAAAGCGAGAACGAAAAGCGAGCCGAAAAATAGCTGAGTAAAGAATAACAAAAATACACAATACACTACACACGGAGTAATCGAGGCGAGAACTATAGCAAAGAACATGAACTTGAGCAACGTGGGATAATAATCCGACCTGGACCTGTTCGCGACGGTGGCTTAAGTAGCCCGTAATCAAAGTCTTTATTCAACGCTGCTGCGTGGATCGTGCACGCGTCTCTCTCGGCCGGGTGACGCACGAACTGGAACGAGCGCCGCAGGAACGCGCCCACTCCGCTGCAACAACAACAGACGGATCGTGACAAAAAATGAGTCTTCAAACGAGTTTTAAAAGCGTACACAGAGGGGGATTGCCTAACATTTAATGGAAGCTCATTTTATCGGGATGGACCGGCAAAAGAATTAGGCAGGATCCCCCCTGAGGCTGCGCTTACTCCTCAGTACCTCTAGCAGCATTTGAAACCTGAGGCAGCGGGCAGGTGCGTAGGGGTGGAGGAGCTCGGAGAGGTACGCTGGGGCGAGGCCAATTAACGATTTGAAAACAAACAGAAGTATCTTCAAGCAAGTTCTAAAGTGCAGAGGGAGCCAGTGAAGAGAGGCCAAGATCGGGGCCCCATTAAACCTTATTTTTATTTATGTGCCCGAATGCATTGGGCAAAATTACATCCTAATTATCAGAGACTTTCATTGCATATTAACCACCATCCAGTGTAATTAAATAATTTTAAAAATAGAGATTTAGCAAAATATGTGTATTTATACTAATGATGTCCAATGGATAAGGAACTTGGCGACAATAAATAAAGAAAGAATAAAAAATATTTATTTAACAATATGGTATTTAACAGACAATTCAAAAGAGGACACACTCAGCTATACCTGATATAAAAAGTATCAAAGAGAAGAGAAATCTAGAGAAAGAGGGGGGGTTATCAGGGGGAAGAATTCGAGCAAAACCAGGAGTTCAGTGAAATGATGTAGGACATCATATGAAAAATATATATACATTTATTTCCGTTTCTCATTTTTAGGATGCTTTAACCGTTGCAAAGGCACAAGTGGAGATGGGAGCCCAAGTCCTCGATGTCAACATGGATGAGGGAATGCTGGAAGGGCCAACAGCAATGGCTCGATTTTGTAATTTTATTGCTTCTGAGCCAGACATTGCACGGGTAATAGAAGTAATCGAAATGTTTTACAGCAACTTTACAATTTATTGACATTTATATGATAATTAAGGTATCCTTACCAATCCTGTTCAGTAGTATGCAGTTGCTAGTTGTCTTTTTCAACAGTCCTCTCGTCTTTGCCAGGTTCCTCTGTGCATTGACTCGTCTAACTTTGCAGTCATTGAAGCTGGACTGAAATGCTGCCAGGGAAAATGTATAGTCAACAGCATAAGTCTGAAGGAAGGCGAGCAAGAGTTCCTGCAAAGAGCGGCAACTGTGAAGCGCTACGGCGCTGCTGTGGTGGTCATGGCTTTTGATGAGGAAGGCCAGGTAAGCGGATAAATTATCATATGCTATGCCAAACATACTGTCAATATACGCATAGCACCTTTGGACTACTGTAGATTAAAACGCTGTTCTTCACATAACCTTAAAGGAACTGTGGACTCAAGATGGTCCTTTTTTCATGAAGAAAAGAAAGAAAATCTCTTCTGTATTTTTTTTCTCAAGAATTTAAATCTGCATTTCTTTTCAAGAATTTCTAGCCAATTTTGAGTAATCTGTATTTATTTAATAATGTGTTAATTAGACATGGCTGCCCCATTAATTTTGTTGGCTAATAATGCAAAACATAAAATATACCGGGTTTTTTTTTGGTTAAAATGATTTTCTCTTTTCAAAAATTTAGATTTCACGCACTCACACACATGCTCTCAAATGCGCAGTACAAAATGACTGACCATGTGCTGTTCTCGTCAGGCCACAGATGCAGCTCGCAAAGTGGAGATCTGCACCCGAGCTTATAACCTATTGGTTAGCAAAGTTGGGTTTAATCCCAGCGACATCATCTTTGATCCCAATATCCTGACAATTGGCACTGGCATGGAGGAACATAACGACTATGCTGTCAATTTCATCGGGGCCACAAAAATTATTAAGGTATTGCACACGCATAATCAAGCAAGAGTGTCTTTCTACAGAACAGCAACGTGATGTGTTTTTATATACCCTATTCAGTATTATTTTCCATTGCACTAACTATTCTCTTATTTATCTAATTTATATATTTATCTGAATTATTGTTGTATTGCACTGGAGAGGGGAGCTCTCTAATCTCGTTGCACACTTGAGTACAATGACAATAAAGGGATTTCTGATTCTGAATACAGTATCTCGCATGGGTCATTGTACAATACAATATAACTTTATATCATCAATAAAAAAATAAAAAGACTCATTTTTACTGAACACATTGATGGTAATTCAGTTGCGGTGAAAACTGGTAGGTATTGCATGTTAGGCCAGGATGATTGTACTACATTCCATGTGACAACATTTCCTATTTTTCCTCGGATTGGACAGCAATTGTGTCATGTTAATCTTGATCGGAACCAAGATGCCGCTCAATTACCTGTGAGTTTGAAATGATTACTTGTTGATTATTTGTTGAAACACCCTGTTAAAGGGACTTGGCCCTTCGACATGACGTGATGTCTTCATTTTGTGATCCAGTGAAACTGATACGTCATGATGCATTTGCCACCTTGCTTCACTGTCTTCAAAGTGGACAATGGCTTGAATGCTGTGTCTGGGGAGACGTCTTACCAAAATATCTGCCGTCAATAAAGCTTTCAACTGGTTATCATGCGATAGGGACAGAACAAGAGATGTCAGTTATCATATATTTCACTGGAACCAAACTGATATAACTTTTAAATCTGGTCACCCGTTTGTATTGTACATGTGTTTTTTGTGTGTAGGACACATTACCAAGAGCCAGGGTGAGTGGAGGTCTCTCCAACTTGTCTTTCTCCTTCAGGGGAATGGAGGTCATCCGAGAAGCAATGCATGGAGCATTTCTTTATCATGCTATTAAGGTAAATTACCTCCATCCATCCATCCATCCATCCATCCATCCATCTGATTATATTACTCAGGTAGAGGAATAGTGAATTGTGTTTTAAGAATTGAAAACCAATACTGTGATATTGTATAGTATGATGAACATATTGGGCAGGGGTAGACAATTCAGCAGTAAAATTAATTGGCTTTGACTTGTGCGGATATGGTTAATGTTGTTATAATTGGGAAATAAAAATGTCAAAATGCTCTGCCGTCATATCAAAAAGACACAAAAACACATTCACGTGATATCACAATTTTATAAATTCACACCCCCAAAAAATGTCACAATATGCATTGGTTTTCGATACTTTTAACGTGTACTGACATTCTAAGAAGCAACCACTTACTTACAATTTCTAGTTGGGACTTCTAAATCATTATTCTGGCAAAACCCTTACTTCCCTCCATCATGTAATAAATGTAGTGTAAATGTTACTTCGCTCTCTAGTTTCTTTTTGTGAAATATAGTCATTAAATGGGTTGGACAAATTGTTAAATATAGCAACAAAGTTGGAAAAAGTTTACTCTTGCTCATTTTCTAATGCCCGCATGTGCACATCAAAATTAAAATAAAAGCAGTGCACATTTTATTTGATATTATAATGACTTAGCAAGGGCCGGTCTGTGTCTGCGGATGGGCTGGATGCGGCCCGCAGGTCGTCCCTTGCCAAGATCGAATTTTGTGTTTAATGGTGTGCAGTGATGGGTAAGTGGTGGCATAAGTTACAATGTTATGTTTTTCAGTAACGCTTAATCTAATTAATTAATTTTCACATATGATAATGACATTAATGTTCTTGCCAAATTATTTGACAGTTTAATTATTAGATCAATAAACCAGTTTTTATCAGACTTGTGAGATCCCTAAAGCAAGATGCAGTTATTTATTTTTATTTGTTTTTACTGGTCTCCTTGACACATCAGGAGAGGACCACAATTGATGATTTTTGGCTTAGTACTGTCATATTTCATTGTGATCCAATCAGATGAATTGTTGAATAAGTGTTGTTGACACAAACGGGAGCAAGGGCACTTGAACTGAAGCACACCCAACAAGCCGAAACGAGTGAATTGTGAGGATTGAGGAAATTCCGTAAATAAACAGGAATGGTAAGCTCAGTTAAATCTACAGGCCGCCTACCTGGAGGTTTAGAAATATTTTTTTCCATTAATAAAATAATGGGAAAGAATTGACGGGCGCACGGTGGCCGACTGGTTTTGTACGATGGCCTCACAGTGAGAGACAGCAGCGGTCGTTAGTTCCTGTGTGGAGTTTGCATGTTCTCCCCGTGCCTGCGTGGGTTTCCTCCGAGTACTCCGGTTTCCTCCCACATTGCAAAAACATGCATGGCAGGTCGATTGAACACTCTAAATTGCCCCTTGGTATGACTGTGAGCGCGGATGGTTGTTTGTCTCTGTGTGCCCTGCAATTGTCTGGCGACCAATTCAGGGTGTACCCCGCTTACTGCCCGAAGATTGTTGGGATAGGCTCCAGCACCCCCCGCGACCCTAGTGAGGAAAAGCAGTGCGGAAAATGGATGGATGGAAAGAATTGACAACACAGTCACCCCCATCTTCATAACTGATGCGTGCCTTTTACATTTTAACTGATTTGGTTAGGATTCCTGCTACCGAGGATTCAGTTACCAATTTATTCTGTTTGGAACTAAATAAAAAACTCAATTTGACATTTATTTTTCAGGCATGGTGGAGGACTGGTTAGCACATCTGCCTCATAAGGTCTTCCTGTGTGGAGTTTGCATGTTCTCCCTGTGCCTGTGTGGGTTTTCTTCAGGTCCTCCAGTTTCCTCCCGCATTCCAAAAAGATGCATGGTAGGTTAATTGAACACTCCAAATTGTCCCGAGGTGTGATTGTGAGTGAGTGGTTGTTAGGCTATGTGTGCCTTGCAATTGGCTGGCAACCAGTTCAGAGTATACTCTGCCTACTGCCCGGAGACCGCTGGGATAGGCTCCAGCACCCCCGCTACCCTTGTGAGGATAGGGCGGGCGGCTAGGATAATACAAGGATGAATTTGTTTTTCAATCATAAACTTAGAAAAATAGCAAAACAACATCATGAATTTAAAACAAACAAGCCAAAGAGGATGGAGAAAACCAAACGCATGAGATTTTACGATTATTTAAGTATATATAATATAAACGATAAATTAATATTACAAACACAAAGCGCAAAGCAAAAATGAACAACACATAGAATGAAGATAAATAATTATTCGTTCTTTGTGCAGTATTTCTTGAATTTCAATGAAAAGAAGACAGAAGGTATGGTGTTCGGTCCTAGTGGCCCTTCTACTTTCAATCCTGTTGACCTCGGCCTGGCTTCTTATCTAAAGCCAACAGTCTCAAACTTGGGTTTTAAACTGGACAGTGATTTTAAATTAGATTTGCAAATCAGAACTTTTGTTCAATCCAGCTTCTTTCATTTTAGGCAGCTGGCCAAAGTGAAGCCCTTTCTTTCCCAACAACTCTTAGAAACAGTAATCCATGCATTTGTTACATCTGTGCTAGAATACTGCGATGCACTTTACTTTGGAGTCAGCCAGTCCTCCCTCAAGCGCCTCCAACTGGTGCAAAATACTGCTGTTCGTCATTTAACTGGAGCTCGGAAGACGGATCACATAATCCCAATCGTGGCCTCTCTTCACTGGCTCCCAGTGCACTTTAGAGTTTGCTTTACGATAATTCTGTCCGTCTTCAAATCTTCAAATGGCCTCGCTCCAGCCTGCCTCTCCGTGCTCCTCCACCCCTATGCACCTGCCCGCTGCCTCGGGACGCTATAATATACTTCATGAACTGTGTTCTACTTGGCCGCGGCCGAGACCTCCTCGCATCCAAACCTGTATATGTATTTTTAAATGTGTGAATTGTGTGATGTCATTACACTGGTGTCTATGCATTGCTGTGTTCACTTGTTCACTCCTACAGAGACACTTAAACTTAAACTTCTGAAACTGAAATATGGCACCATTTGAGTTCCCATGAATTGGTGCTCGGTAGTACCGACGTAGTACCCTTTTTAGAATAATACATCATATTGATAGGTGGTCAGACTCACTTTATATTTGTGCACATTATTTATTTTAGTCATTGTATGATTGTTCTCTAAATTTTATCATCTATCAATTTTATTCCTTCAAATCAAGTGTCTGTTTTCATTTGGCCCGCAACGACCATGCGTTGCGAGTCTCTTAAATCATATAAAACAGCTCTCAATGGCACGTGCCAGTTTGGTATATTGATATTAGAGTACAAAGCGTTTCAAGCACTATTCTTTCACTGTTATGAAGAATATTTTGTTGGAAATACAATATATACCAATTATCTGGAAGTTGTTAGACATTTTTATTCATTTGGTATTGGTATATACACTGACTTAAATGCAATTACCGTTTAAACTTTAAGTATGATGGAAATACAATTAGGCCCTACTTTAGGTCTCTCAGCTGTAATTTGACACTCAAAATATATTAAATTCACTAAGTTACGCTGTCCTACCCCCTATCTAAAAAAAAAACCTCACAATTTGTCATATTGAAAGTTTTTCAAAAAATTAATGTAATAATTTGAAGGAGTAATTTGTGACTAATTCCATTTTTTTTTAGGCACGATAATTTGCTCAGCACTGTTTGTGTGTGGTAATGTTTATTTTTTTCTCAGGATGGTATGGATATGGGAATAGTGAATGCTGGCAATCTACCTGTGTACGACGATATTGATAAAGAACTGCTGCTGCTGTGTGAAAACCTGATCTGGAACAAAGACGTCGACGCTACAGAGAAACTTCTGGCCTATGCACAAGTACATTTAAACAGGAATAACACATGATCTGTCCCGTTACTTTGATTTGGGGTCTTATTGTGTCATTGTTCCTCTTGTTGACAGAACAATGTGAAGGGAGGGAAAAAAGTTGTTCAAACAGACAAGTGGAGAGAAAAAAATGTAGAAGAGAGGCTGGCGTACGCCCTCATCAAGGTAAGGATTCTGTTTCTTGAGCATCAGTTTAATCACTGTGAAAATGAAAACATGCAGTATTGCAATATACAAAGACTATAGGTATATATTAAAAATATTAATAAAGTAATTCATAACAGTTAATTGCCACCTTACCTTTGTTGCATTGAAGAACATTGAAAAAAAAAAAAATAATCAAATTTCCCCATTGTGGGACTAATAAAGGACATCTTTATTGTAGTGGATAGGGCGAGTGGAGGCAAAAAAAATTTTGCCACAATGTGCGGGTGTCGTAAAACAGGGCGTAACAACACCTGGATGGACTGCATAGTGGGATGGGTAGCACGTATGCATTTTTCCTGCATCTCACAGTCCTGTCAAATTTCGTCAGATTTGGTCCGTGGTTCGTCTCATTTTTGCTACGTATTGTCACAAGTGTCAAGCATAGCCAAGGTATTTGGAAGCCATCTCCTCGCCTTCAATCACGGCGTGTCCTAGCATGTGTCAGTTTATGGGCCAGCTGCAATGAGACAAATTGCATTCCTCTACTGACTCACACGTTAAGGCTCTAAATAATTTTACTCAGTGGTTGTGTGTCAATTAAGTTGCTTAAAATCCTCAGTGGAGCAGTGTTCCTCCTTCACCCCTGCCCTTAGAAAAACATAGATGATGAGCATACTCGTCAATGGCAGTGAATGCTCAGGTTCCAATTCAAAGGATGTCAAGACATTAAAGGAGGATTATTAATTTATTTTTTTGTGCACAGAAAAAGAAAATACAAAGATCATTTCCAACATCTCAAGTGATGAATTGGCTGAAGTGCTGTCTTATTTGCCGATCCTATCTACCTTATTTCTACGCCTTATTAACCTTTGCATGAATTATGTGCGCTACTTCCTATATGAACCAAAACCAGCATTTTATTTACATGGGAAATATTGGTGAGAGTCCACTTTCTATCACAGTTACAGACTAAAACAATGTGAGAACGCCACTTGTTGCATCTTTGAAGAGAAATTATTTCAATCCCGCGCCCGGCTCATGTAGCAGGGTAAAAGGATGACAGTTTACGTTTAACTACTTTCCGAACTCTGCTGCTACTGTGCTTCTTCTTGATTCGTGGGAAGCATCTTGTAAGGTTTAAAAGGTCGAACGAATAAACCATGTTTAAGCCTGAACTGTGATTGTATATTCATTGGCAGTCACTCCCATCGATTAATTTTCTAGGCTGTACATTGATAAGTAGGTCGACAGATACTTTATTGATACTAGATTCTAAATTCTTGGGCTTAGTTGTTAGCCAACTCAGTTGTATCCTGGATAGGGCTGGGCGATATGACCTAAAATCAATATCGCGATAAATTGGGCAATTTTACCTCGATAACGATAAATGCACGATAAATTCCCCCTGAGGACCAAAATCAAAATAAATGCAGAAAATGCATATTAACTGCTTTTTTTTTATTGACCAACTGGTACACATTACTTTCAATGAAAAATAGAAGTACAAAAATCATTTGAATAAACATTCAAAATAGCTTGCTTTGCATGACTTGAACAATGTCACAAAGAACAGGAAAAAAAGGGTACCTCTCACCGAGATGGTGTAATGCCATTTGCAAATGCTTAGATTTGTGTAAAGGTATCTTGTAAACAATATAAATAATGCCATGTGCAAAGGCACTAGTCGCCTGTAAACAAAATGCTAAATAAAATGAAAAAAAACAAAATCAATGGAATGCCAGTGCCAAACAAACGCGTGTGCTTCATCAGTAAAATGTGCCGTCTCGAGTACTCCGGTGCGCAGTCGCCACTTGTCGTCTATGTACTGCACATTTCAGGCTCAAACAGGGATGCATGTTGCGACTCGACCACAAGTCGGATGTGGATGCAAAATGCTCGACATGTCTCCGCTCCCGTCCCGATGTTGTCCATATCGGGAAGTGCTGTTTGCGGCAAATATTTTCGTACCTCTTGTCGGCTACGTTCCTGAGGCGTTTAAATCCTGTGCGCTCCACTGTAACTTCAGGAGCTCTATCTTTAGCTATGTGCTAGGCTATCCCGTCCACCACTGAGACGTTCTCTCGTATGGTTTCGCCTCCGTTAGTGGGCTGTTGTCACTTGTCCAACCTTGCTTCTCACTTTGAACTTTTAGCACAAGCTCCAAGTCAACAGCATGGTTGTGTTGTGGGTGGTGAAAAAGAAAAGGTTGGACGCGCTGTTTCAGGTGCTTACTACGCACTTTGTAGTTCATGTTGTTTTGCTCAAACATCGTCTTTATGGAACCCAAAACATTTCCAAACGACAGATGTCGAATTTCTTTTTGGGACAAGCGCGACAAGACCAATTTCAACTAACGTTACTTCGTCTTTAGCCGTGTCAGCCGCTTCTGAATTTGAATCGCCAGCTACGAACGCGTCTTGTGTTTACATTCTTCTACAGCGCCTGAGTCACGTGACTACATGCGCTGGAGCAGACTTAAAGAGGCATGAACATTGCCGCAGACAGAAAAGACTTTCCTTTTTCATTTTTTTTTTAGACACCGAATTTACCGACATGGGCAAAATGATGTCGGTCATTCTAATAAATTTCGGTAACGGTAAATTTTCGGTTAATCGCCCAGCCCTAATCCTGGAGCAAATACTTGTAAGCCACTGTATATTTTTGTGACCATCGTATGTGATGTTTTGGATAAGTTGTATGTTGAGGTTTCACTGTGAGTCATTTAAAAATAAGAGATGCATAGTGTTGGAATTAATTGCCAAATAAATGCATATTACGAGGTAATAAAGTCTTAATTCACTAAATGTACTCAATGTGTGTTATGTCAAATAAAGACTCAACAACTGATCCAAGTTTTGTTCTCATAGTTTCTTAAATTCTCTGGAGTTCAGGAAATAGTAAAAGTCAGATATCTGGGTGGCTTTTTCTTATTCTAACGAGAACCTGCACTCGAGCGAGTACAGTGGGGAAAAAAATCGCTCGGTCTACAAGGCCGTCCTCCCGTATGTATCCTTCTACTAGGCAGATTTTTCTGCTAAAGGTAATGTCGGTTGAAATCAGTCTTCCTTGCTCCCTCCCCTTGCACGAGTCCACATCCAACGGCAGGTCATCCCCATGAAATCTATGGAATTAAACACCTTTAATGTCAGTACTATATGAATATAATATGTCAGAAAAATTATAACCAGTCAACACAATCACTTCTTTACTGTGCACGGTACTTCTAGTTTCATTTGATCCATGCTTTTTGTTTAATAAATGCTTAACGAATGAACTTGCTAATATTAATGATTGACATTCTGTCACGTAAATGCTAAAGCGAATAGTATTAACACAATACAATGCTTCAATAGCAATGTACTGAACAAGTATACAGTATAAACATTGGAACCTCTGAATGGTGTTAAAAAGATTAAAATAGATATATGCTTCCTCTCATGATTTCTTTGTTCTTCTTTTCTTCTGTAACACTCGGTCCTGGCTTGCTGATGTCAGGGAATCGAAACACATGTGGTACAAGATGTGGAAGAATGTCGGACAAATGCTGACCGCTACACCCGCCCCCTTCACATAATTGAGGGTCCTTTAATGAATGGCATGAAGGTGGTTGGAGATCTGTTTGGTGCTGGCAAGATGTTCCTGCCACAGGTAGGTTAACCCGCTTTCTGACTTTTGCTCGATTTTTGTTCAAATGTACAGCATTGTTTCCTAAAATTACTGTCATACCGCAGTCTGTAAATGACACTAGAACTTCAGAATCACGGTTTGATGGGGGGGAAAAAAGGAAATCGCAAGTGTCGATGTATTATTGTCATACAGTATATCCACATCAGGATCTATCGAACCTCTCCAACAACTTTGAGAGCCGTATTTTTGGAGTGTTCATTTTTACATTGTGGGTAAATTCATTTTATTTCCTCCGTGGTTCTTTTTGTGGTCAATTAGACCTTAATGGATGTGGATGTGGCTTGCCATATTTGAGGCCAATGTTTCTTTCTGATGCTCTACCATTTTATTTCCCTGCGCTTTTATAGTGCCCATGTTTTCATCTTGGGTAAACCCATTTTCTTTTCTCCCTGTTCCTTTTGTCAGTCAGAGTATACAGGATATGGAGCTGGCTTGTCGCATTCAAGGCCAATGTTTCTTTCAGGATTTCTGACAGTTGGAATATGCGCCTAAAACTAAGCAAACTCCCTTTTTAACAGTTTTAAAGGAGACTTGTGCATTTTGTTCACAATTAGAACCGTCTTCATGTCTTGATAGCATGCATATAAGTCATTAAAAAAGTACATTTCAATTATACCCTCTTTAAGGTTTACTTGCTGTTTGTGAAACAATATGATTATTCTTCCTCTCTCCATTAACTTTGTTTTATTAAATGTTCATTGTTGAATGTTTGCAGGTCATTAAGTCAGCTCGTGTTATGAAGAAGGCAGTGGGCCATCTCATTCCCTTCATGGAGAAGGAGAGAAAGGAGATGATATTGTTGTCTGGATCAACAGAAGACGTAGTTAGTATCTATATATATATATTTTTTTTATTAGCATCCCACTTCCCACTTTATTGACCGTCCTTCACTGCCATTGGTGTGTTAAAATTCTGCATTTATAACAGCACTTGAGGTTTTAACGTGGGCCAAAAAGTTTGTAAAAAGTTTGAAACTTATAAAAGGTTTGCAATTCATTTCTTTCTTTTTCCTAGGGCTCTTTTAATTTTACCCAATTTGTTTGCAGAATCCTTATCAAGGCACCGTCATTCTGGCTACGGTGAAGGGTGATGTCCATGATATTGGCAAGAACATTGTCGGTGTAGTTCTGGGTTGCAACAACTTCAGGTAAAATTCGTTTATTTTTGCCAGAATATGATAAATAAAATGCTTATAATGTAACATTGGAAAATTATGACAAGGTTGACTGGCACATTCTTGTTCGTTATTATTATTATTATTTTTTTTTTTTTTTATACCCTTTTGGGGGTGAGTTAGGGGCGGCAAGGTGGCCCGACTGATTAGCACGATGGCCTCACAGTGAGAGACAGCATCGGTCGTGGGTTCAATCCCGGCTCCGGCCATCCTGTGTGGCGTTTGCTCCGGGTACTCCGGTTTCCTCCCACATTCCAAAAACAAGCATGGCAGGTCGATTGAACACTCTAAATTGCCCCTAGGTATGAGTGTGAGTGCAAATGGTTGTTCGTACCCTGCAATTGGCTGGCAACCAATTCAGGGTGTCCCCCGCCAACTGCCCAAAGACAGCTGGGATAGGCTCCAGCGACCCTAGTGAGGAGAAGTGGTATTGAAAATTGATGGATGGACGGGGTTGAGTTAGTGCTTGTTGCAGCCACTTGCCTATCCCTGTACAAGGACTATAAACAAAATTGAAACTGTGTGTATTGAAACACCTTTATATTTAGAATTAGAAGAAATCCCTTTATTGTCATTGTACTCAAGTGTGCAACGAGATTAGAGGGCTCCCCTCTCCAGTGCAATACAACAATAATACAGACAAATATATAAATTAGATAAATAAATAAGAGAGTGCAATGGAATTTAGAAAAAAATACTGAATAGTGTATATAAAAACACATCACAATGCTGTTCTGCAAGGTAAGGGTGTTCTCGTGTGTGTGTGAGAGTTCAGAATGGAGATGGCTCTCGGAAAGAAACTGTTTCTCAGTCTATTGGTCCTCGATTTGATGCATCTGTAGCGCCTGCCAGAGGGCATCAGGTCGAACAGGTGTGAGTTTGGGTGGGTATTGTCTTTGACGATGTTGAGAGCCCTTCTGAGGCACCGGGCGGTGTAGATGTCCGACAGTGAGGGGAGAGGGCAGCCAATAATCCTTTGCGCTGTTTTGACTGTCCTCTGGAGCCTCACTCTGTCCGCCTCAGTGCAGCCGCTGTACCAGGTGGAGACACAGTACGTCAGCAGGCTCTCGATGGACGAGTGGTAGAAGGCTAGCAGCAGCTTCCTGTCCAGGTTGAATTTCCTGAGGACTCTCAGGAAGTGCAGACGCTGGCGGACCTTCTTTACCACTGCTGTGGTGTTGTGAGTCCAAGAAAGGTCGTCGGAGATCTGTACTCCCAGGAACTTGAACGTGTGGACCCTCTCCACACACACGCCTTCGATGCAGAGGGGGGGCGGCACCGTCTTGTTCCTCCTGAAGTCGACGACAATCTCCTTTGTTTTTGCAGTGTTAAGGTGCAGTCTGTTGTCCTTGCACCAAGCTGTCAGTCTCTTTATCTCCTCTCTGTAGGCTGTCTCGTCACCTTCCGAGATCAGACCGACCACTGTCGTGTCGTCAGCAAACTTGACGATGGTGTTGTTGCCGTGGGCCGGGCTGCAGTCATAGGGGTAGAGGGCGTACAGGAGAGGGCTCAGCATGCATCCTTGAGGGGAACCGGTGCTCAGCATGCGGGTGGAGGACGTGTAGGGGCCGAGCAACACAGTCTGGGGTCTGTTGGTCAGAAAGTCCTTAATCCAGATGCGTGTGAGGGCAGGGAGGCCGAGAATGTCCAGTTTGGCGACGAGGATGTCTGGGATGATCGTGTTGAATGCCGAGCTGTAGTCCACAAAGAGCATCCTTGCATAGCTCTGCTGTTGTTCCAGGTGGCCCAGCACAACATGCAGAGCAGTGTCGATGGCGTCCTCAGTGGATCTGTTAGCCCGGTATGCAAACTGGTAGGGGTCCAGAGTGGGAGGAAGGCAGTCCCTGATGTGCTGGAGAACCAGCCTCTCGAAGCACTTCATGATGACTGGTGTGAGAGCAACAGGACGGTAGTCATTCAGGTGGACGGCTGGTGACTTTTTGGGGACAGGAATAATGGTGGAAGTTTTCAAGCAGGAGGGGATGACTGCTTGAGCCAGGGAGCGGTTGAAGATCCTGCAGAAAACATGTGCCAGTTGGTGGGCACATGCTCTGAGGACCTTGCCTGGTATTCCGTCGGGTCCAGTAGCTTTTCTGGGGTTAACCGCCAGGAGCGCGCGCCTCACATCGTGTTCCTCTACGATGAGTGGGGGGGAGTTGGAGCATGAAGTGCGGGGGTATGACGGTTGGGGCGAGTCAAAGCGAGCGAAGAAGCAGTTAAGCTCCTCTGCCAGCGATGCACTCAGGTCTACAGATGTCGTACTGCCGCCACGGAAGTTGGTGATGCCCCGTAGACCCTGCCACACCTCCCGTGGTCTGTTACTGGCAAGGTGGGCCTCCAGCCTCCCCTTGTAGATTGCCTTGGCTAGCTTGATGCCTTTGCTCAGGTCAGCACGGGCCACCCTGTACTGGGCTTTGTCGCCTGACCTGAAGGCAGTGTCCCGGGCCTTGAGGAGAGCGCGAACCCTGCTGGACATCCAGGGCTTCGCATTTGGGAAGGTCCGTATAGTCCTGTGCAGAACTTGATGTAGTCCAGTACACAATGTGTGTAGACATCAAGGTCCTGATGATCAAAGAGGTCCCAGTTTGTGTCTTGAAAGCAGTCCTGTAATTCACTCATGGCGTCATCACGCCAGGTTTTCACAGTCTTTGTGGTGGGCCTGAATCTGCGTCTGAGAGGGGTGTACGCAGGTGCGAGCTGCAAGGACAGGTGGTCTGACTGGCCGAGAGGGGCGAGTGGGAGGGCCCTGTATGCGTGCTTGATGTTCGAGTACACATGGTCGAGAGTGTTGTCTCCCCTCGTTGGGCACTTGACATGCTGGTGAAACTCTGGGAGTACAGTCTTTAAATTGGCCTTATTAAAGTCTCCCGCTACTACGTGAACGCCATCAGGGTGGGCCCGCTGATGTTTATTGATGACGCACGCGAGTAGCGAGAGCGCCGTGCTAGTGCTAGCGTCGGGAGGGATGTAAACAGCTGTGACAATCACGACCGTTAGCTCCCTCGGGAGAAAATAAGGCCGGCATTTAACGGACATGAACTCGATGTCGGGGGAAGAGTGCTTCTCGACGATCGTGCTATCGCCGCACCAGTTCTCATGCACGTATGTACACTACATGCGCATAATGAAAATAAATAAATAAATAAATTACCTGTTCATGTTCTTCGGACTGTGGTGGACACATTGCATCTCCTTAGGTAGGTGCTGCACTTGCGACATTCCCGCTTCCCTCATTGTCAAAGAACTACGTACTGTATTTGTTCTTTGTCTCACTCCTCTGCTTGCTCGACCACCTCTTTATCTTCTTGAATGTTCTATGCAATTGCTTAAGGTTCCAACAAAGGGAAAGACTGGCTTTCAAGACTGTGTTTTGTGTTTTAACAACTGAGAAATACCGTCAGGGCACGAACTGATATTTGCATGCAGTTTACGGTTTCACATCAAAGCAATTCCACAACCACCGCCACAGCTTGATAAATAAAACCATCATTTTGTATTTAATTAGATTGTCTTTGTGAAATATGAAAAGTGACTTGATAATCTAAAACACAGGTGTCAAACTCAAGGCCCGGGGGCCAGATTAAGGCCATGACTTTTACGTGGCCCGCGAAGGGCAAATCATGTGCGTCAACTTCCTGTTTCTAGCACATTTTCTTCACTTTTAATAACATTGAGATATAAGATATTGACATTTATTTGTTACCAAACCTACCCTTTTAAAATAAATAGAAAACTTGTTGAACAAACAATTACTTAATGGCTTCTGATTTTAAAACTAGCTTTCCATCAATTTGTTGTGTGTATGTGATAACGTAAGATGATCATACATTTATATGGGTTCACAGTCAGAACGGCCCTCTGAGGAAAGCCATAACTACAATCTGGCCCATCCACAAAACTGAGTTTGACACTCCTGATATAAAACATTGTACCGTGATAAAAAAAATCAGAAAGGGGGGGTTGAAGAACACTATCTAATCGTTCTATGCTGAAACATGTGACATTTAGTTATTATTTATTATTACCCTTTGAACAGCCATCAAAATTCCTGTGTGTGTTTGTATATATAAATAATTTACCATGATTTTGGTTCAAATTATTCATCAGTCCTTTGCATTGTGCATTTCAGAGTGATTGACTTAGGTGTGATGGTTCCTTGTGATAAGATTCTCAGAGAGGCCATCCAACAAAAAGCAGGTACAATTAATGCCATTAATTCCGTTTTGAACGTCGTTCTCACAGTTAACTGTGTGCGTGTGAATACCTAGCAAAAACTAATCTATCGTTTGGATTCTTGCAGACATTATCGGTTTGTCCGGTCTGATCACTCCTTCTCTCGATGAGATGATCCATGTGGCCAAAGAGATGGAGAGACTGGGAATGGCAACACCTTTGCTGATCGGAGGAGCCACCACATCAAAGTAACACAAACGCTGCAGTGTCCGTCTTATCTTACGTTGGCCACGACTATAAGTGAGGTTTCTCGTTCGATAGGACTCACACCGCAGTGAAGATTGCCCCGCGTTACACCTCTCCTGTAATCCACGTTCTAGATGCCTCTCGGAGTGTTGTGGTGGTAAGGAAGTCTACTGTAGCACAAACTTACTTGCTAGCATGCATACAGTAAAGTAGCTCTTACTCCTTCGTCATAAACAACAAATGCAAAGCCAATCCATATTTCTGTCGGTCGAGTGACTTTTTAGCTATATTAAGTGCCTGAGACAGGAAGATGTTCATATACTGTAGGTGGTGTGATGCAAGCCACAGCAGCATGATCCAAATCTGTCAGTACAAAGATATTTTTTTGTGTTGGAAATAGATCACACTTTAGGAGAATTGTTTGTAAGACAAATCAGTTCTGCAAAGGAACACATAATTAGATTTTTTTTCATTTTGTGCCAGTGCTCTCATCTTCTGGATGGCAGCTCAAGAGAGGACTACTTTGAAGACCTAAAAGAGGAATACGAAGAGATAAGACAGGAGCATTACGACTCCTTGAAGGTATGGCAGAGCAATATTAGGTTTAAAGTTGCATGCCGGTACACACAAATGATTTGTCCTGTAATTTTAGTAATTTCACATTTCACAGATGACCTATTTTTGCTGCACTTTGATGTGTTTTATTAATGAAACAATTTTTTTGTTCTTCTTTTCAGGATCGTCGCTATTTGTCGCTGGCGCAGGCTCGAGAAAAAGCTCTACATATTGACTGGCTATCGGCGACTAAGCCGGGTAAGTTATCTTATAATACATTTCTACATGGTCAGAATCATTACTCAATTTGGCACATTTTTAATGGGGGATAAAACAGCGGCTACATACATGGTTTCACGTGAAACAAATTCAGCCGTACCTTGAGACAGGACTTTAATTTGTTTTGTCATGCCCATAACTCATATCTGAAATCATCTTTCCCATCGAAATGAATGGAAATGACAATAATTTGTTTCTGCCCCACGAACACCAAACAAAAAAAATGCAATGTTTATTTTAATGCAGGACTTATGGAGCTTTAGATTCCCAAAATTGGCTTTGTCTGCTGTTAGCACAAATATTATTTTTTTCAAATGTAAATCAATTTAGTGTCAGTCTCTCGAGTGGGCACCGTACAACAGCTACTTCAACTTGAACTCGTATTCAGGGTAAAAATGATTTTTGTTTATTTTTCAGTGAGCCCGCAATTTTTTGGCACCCGTGTGTTTGATCAGTACGACCTGACCAAACTGGTAGATTTTATCGATTGGAAGCCTTTCTTTGATGTCTGGCAGCTAAGGGGGAAATATCCCAATCGAGGTTACCCTAAGATCTTCAATGACAAAACAGTTGGTATGTATTATTACTTTGTTGGTTATTCAATTCTGGGAAATGTCTCCTCTTCTGATTTCCTAATATCATGGTTCTATTCCGTTTTTTACATTCATTCAATGTAACACATGAGCAACACATCAACACTTTTAACACATTTCTGAGGCTGAAAAGTTGTGAAGAGTGACAACAGTAATGGTACTTTTTTATCCATTTGATCCCTCTTGAAACATAAAGTGGACATTTGTGGTGATATTATTAACTAAGCCAATAAGACAATTAATTTCTGATGTGCATCAAGAGTCTCGAGAGTGATCGCCTCATTCCCTCAAACATTTGTAGCTCTCCAGCCTCGTTCTTCTGTCGGTTTCATTTTAAATCCATTCGCGTTATGTTGTATTAGGTAGTTTAGGATAAGCTAACCCGAGGTGTCCAAATTTGCCAACTCTCATGGTTTGTTGCTAGGTCGGCATCAGAAGCCAACTGCAAAGTTATGACAAAGGCGTTGATGCACGACCTAGAAAGATTTTATTGACGGATTGCTTGACGTTTATTTATTTATATATTTTATATATTTATTACTTCTTGGTGCCTCACAATTCGATTCAATTCCGATTCAGATGCATCACTAAATTGGCGTATATTTTATAGTCCATGTAAAACATTTCAAATACTTTTTTTTTAACAATTGCAGAATTCAACGTGGATTTATATTTCCCATGTTGACTTTCCTTATAGTGGCAAGGCAACCTGTTTACAATAGTGTATCAACACAAATTTCAAAACGTGCCAATGGCAGCATTTGCTGTAACTAATTCTCCCATTACGAAACTTTTACATAAACATATTTAAACTTAATCTGATTTAGCATAACCTGTATTTGACAATATGAAGGTGGAATATGCAACATCTGATTAACATTAGGGGGCGGCACGGTGGGCGACTGGTTAGCACGATGGCCTCACAGTGTGAGACAGCATCGGTCGTCGGTTCAATTCCCGGCTCCGGCCATCCTGTGTGGAGTTTGCATGTTCTCCCCGTGCCTGCGTGGGTTTCCTCCGGGTACTCCGGTTTCCTCCCACATTCCAAAAAACATGCATGGCAGGCCGATTGAACACTCTAAGTTGCCCCTAGGTATGAGTGTGAGCGCGGATGGTTGTTCGTCTCTGTGTGCCCTGCAATTGGCTGGCAACCAGTTCAGGGTGTCCCCCGCCTACTGCCCGAAGATAGCTGGGATAGGCTCCAGCACCACCCGCGACCCTAGTGAGGAGAAGCGGTACAGAAAATGGATGGATGGATGGATGGATGATTGACATTACTGTGGAACTCAAGGAACGCTGCTTTTATTTTCACGAGGATGGCAACGCGCATATGAGT